>NC_053159.1:67044095-67070501 GCF_016835505.1 Polypterus senegalus | reverse complement strand
ATAATTCTATTGTTGAAGGGCCTGATGTCTCATGCTTTGTACCAGTGGGAATTGATGACGTTTGCGACTTCAATGTGGAATATGTGCTTTCAGCGGTGGAAAGAGATTCAATGGTGGATTCAGTTTTCGGTGAAGTTGAATGTTTATTGTTGGTAGATGAAGGTTCCATTTCTGTTACTGCGTTTGTTGTCTGAGCATGAGATGATGAATTTTTTGGTTCTTCTGTATTATACATCGTTGTTTCAGTTATTGTGGAAGCAGATAGGCTGGGTAAATGGGAACTAGACAAAGTTTTAGTTTCTGCTGTTGATAAATTATTTTCTGTAGTCCCTGTCAAAACATTATGTGTGGAATGTGGCATCCTGTAGTTTCTGACATTTCATCTGTAGTTGGTGCGGTTTTGAGCTTTGGGTTTGCAGTAGATCTTGAAATGAATGGTGAGATGCTGCTGACTGTGTTGGAGGAAGCCTCAGAAGTTTGTTCAGAGGACACAGTAGATAATTCTATTGTTGAAGGGCCTGATGTCTCATGCTTTGTAACAGTGGGAATTGATGACGTTTGCGACTTCAATGTGGAATATGTGCTTTCAGCGGTGGAAAGAGATTCAATGGTGGATTCAGTTTTCGTGAAGTTGAATGTTCATTGTTGGTAGATGAAGGTTCCATTTCTGTTACTGTGTTTGTTGTCTGAGCATGAGATGATGAATTTTTTGGTTCTTCTGTATTATACATCGTTGTTTCAGTTATTGTGGAAGCAGATAGGCTGGGTAAATGGGAACTAGACAAAGTTTTAGTTTCTGCTGTTGATAAATTATTTTCTGTAGTCCCTGTCAAAACATTATGTGTGGAATGTGGCATCACTGTAGTTTCTGACATTTCATCTGTAGTTGGTGCGGTTTTGAGCTTTGGGTTTGCAGTAGATCTTGAAATGAATGGTGAGATGCTGCTGACTGTGTTGGAGGAAGCCTCAGAAGTTTGTTCAGAGGAGACAGTAGATAATTCTATTGTTGAAGGGCCTGATGTCTCATGCTTTGTACCAGTGGGAATTGATGACGTTTGCGACTTCAATGTGGAATATGTGCTTTCAGCGGTGGAAAGAGATTCAATGGTGGATTCAGTATTCGGTGAAGTTGAAGGTTCATTGTTGGTAGATGAAGATTCCGTTTCTGTTACTGTGTTTGTTGTCTGAACATGAGATGTTGATGAATGTTTTGGTTCTTCTGTATTATACATCGTTGTTTCAGTTATTGTGGAAGCAGATAGGCTGGGTAAATGGGAACTAGACAAAGTTTTAGTTTCTGCTGTTGATAAATTATTTTCTGTAGTCCCTGTCAAAACATTATGTGTGGAATGTGGCATCCTGTAGTTTCTGACGTTGCCTCTGTAGTTTGTGTGGTTTTGAGCTTTGGGTTTGCAGTAGATCTTGAAATGAATGGTGAGATGCTGCTGACTGTGTTGGAGGAAGCCTCAGAAGTTTGTTCAGAGGACACAGTAGATAATTCTATTGTTGAAGGGCCTGATGTCTCATGCTTTGTAACAGTGGGAATTGATGACGTTTGCGACTTCAATGTGGAATATGTGCTTTCAGCGGTGGAAAGAGATTCAATGGTGGATTCAGTATTCGGTGAAGTTGAATGTTCATTGTTGGTAGATGAAGGTTCCATTTCTGTTACTGTGTTTGTTGTCTGAGCATGAGATGATGAATTTTTTGGTTCTTCTGTATTATACATCGTTGTTTCAGTTATTGTGGAAGCAGATAGGCTGGGTAAATGGGAACTAGACAAAGTTTTAGTTTCTGCTGTTGATAAATTATTTTCTGTAGTCCCTGTCAAAACATTATGTGTGGAATGTGGCATCCCTGTAGTTTCTGACGTTGCCTCTGTAGTTTGTGTGGTTTTGAGCTTTGGGTTTGCAGTAGATCTTGAAATGAATGGTGAGATGCTGCTGACTGTGTTGGAGGAAGCCTCAGAAGTTTGTTCAGAGGACACAGTAGATAATTCTATTGTTGAAGGGCCTGATGTCTCATGCTTTGTAACAGTGGGAATTGATGACGTTTGTGACTTCAATGTGGAATATGTGCTTTCAGCGGTGGAAAGAGATTCAATGGTGGATTCAGTTTTCGGTGAAGTTGAATGTTTATTGTTGGTAGATGAAGGTTCCATTTCTGTTACTGTGTTTGTTGTCTGAGCATGAGATGATGAATTTTTTGGTTCTTCTGTATTATACATCGTTGTTTCAGTTATTGTGGAAGCAGATAGGCTGGGTAAATGGGAACTAGACAAAGTTTTAGTTTCTGCTGTTGATAAATTATTTTCTGTAGTCCCTGTCAAAACATTATGTGTGGAATGTGGCATCCCTGTAGTTTCTGACGTTGCCTCTGTAGTTTGTGTGGTTTTGAGCTTTGGGTTTGCAGTAGATCTTGAAATGAATGGTGAGATGCTGCTGACTGTGTTGGAGGAAGCCTCAGAAGTTTGTTCAGAGGACACAGTAGATAATTCTATTGTTGAAGGGCCTGATGTCTCATGCTTTGTAACAGTGGGAATTGATGACGTTTGCGACTTCAATGTGGAATATGTGCTTTCAGCGGTGGAAAGAGATTCAATGGTGGATTCAGTTTTCGGTGAAGTTGAATGTTCATTGTTGGTAGATGAAGGTTCCATTTCTGTTACTGTGTTTGTTGTCTGAGCATGAGATGTTGATGAATTTTTGGTTCTTCTGTATTATACATCGTTGTTTCAGTTATTGTGGAAGCAGATAGGCTGGGTAAATGGGAACTAGACAAAGTTTTAGTTTCTGCTGTTGATAAATTATTTTCTGTAGTCCCTGTCAAAACATTATGTGTGGAATGTGGCATCACTGTAGTTTCTGACATTTCATCTGTAGTTTGTGCGGTTTTGAGCTTTGGGTTTGCAGTAGATCTTGAAATGAATGGTGAGATGCTGCTGACTGTGTTGGAGGAAGCCTCAGAAGTTTGTTCAGAGGAGACAGTAGATAATTCTATTGTTGAAGGGCCTGATGTCTCATGCTTTGTACCAGTGGGAATTGATGACGTTTGCGACTTCAATGTGGAATATGTGCTTTCAGCGGTGGAAAGAGATTCAATGGTGGATTCAGTATTCGGTGAAGTTGAAGGTTCATTGTTGGTAGATGAAGATTCCATTTCTGTTACTGTGTTTGTTGTCTGAACATGAGATGTTGATGAATGTTTTGGTTCTTCTGTATTATACATCGTTGTTTCAGTTATTGTGGAAGCAGATAGGCTGGGTAAATGGGAACTAGACAAAGTTTTAGTTTCTGCTGTTGATAAATTATTTTCTGTAGTCCCTGTCAAAACATTATGTGTGGAATGTGGCATCCCTGTAGTTTCTGACGTTGCCTCTGTAGTTTGTGTGGTTTTGAGCTTTGGGTTTGCAGTAGATCTTGAAATGAATGGTGAGATGCTGCTGACTGTGTTGGAGGAAGCCTCAGAAGTTTGTTCAGAGGACACAGTAGATAATTCTATTGTTGAAGGGCCTGATGTCTCATGCTTTGTAACAGTGGGAATTGATGACGTTTGCGACTTCAATGTGGAATATGTGCTTTCAGCGGTGGAAAGAGATTCAATGGTGGATTCAGTGTTCGTGAAGTTGAATGTTCATTGTTGGTAGATGAAGGTTCCATTTCTGTTACTGTGTTTGTTGTCTGAGCATGAGATGATGAATTTTTTGGTTCTTCTGTATTATACATCGTTGTTTCAGTTATTGTGGAAGCAGATAGGCTGGGTAAATGGGAACTAGACAAAGTTTTAGTTTCTGCTGTTGATAAATTATTTTCTGTAGTCCCTGTCAAAACATTATGTGTGGAATGTGGCATCCCTGTAGTTTCTGACGTTGCCTCTGTAGTTTGTGTGGTTTTGAGCTTTGGGTTTGCAGTAGATCTTGAAATGAATGGTGAGATGCTGCTGACTGTGTTGGAGGAAGCCTCAGAAGTTTGTTCAGAGGACACAGTAGATAATTCTATTGTTGAAGGGCCTGATGTCTCATGCTTTGTAACAGTGGGAATTGATGACGTTTGCGACTTCAATGTGGAATATGTGCTTTCAGCGGTGGAAAGAGATTCAATGGTGGATTCAGTTTTCGGTGAAGTTGAATGTTCATTGTTGGTAGATGAAGGTTCCATTTCTGTTACTGTGTTTGTTGTCTGAGCATGAGATGATGAATTTTTTGGTTCTTCTGTATTATACATCGTTGTTTCAGTTATTGTGGAAGCAGATAGGCTGGGTAAATGGGAACTAGACAAAGTTTTAGTTTCTGCTGTTGATAAATTATTTTCTGTAGTCCCTGTCAAAACATTATGTGTGGAATGTGGCATCACTGTAGTTTCTGACATTTCATCTGTAGTTTGTGCGGTTTTGAGCTTTGGGTTTGCAGTAGATCTTGAAATGAATGGTGAGATGCTGCTGACTGTGTTGGAGGAAGCCTCAGAAGTTTGTTCAGAGGAGACAGTAGATAATTCTATTGTTGAAGGGCCTGATGTCTCATGCTTTGTAACAGTGGGAATTGATGACGTTTGCGACTTCAATGTGGAATATGTGCTTTCAGCGGTGGAAAGAGATTCAATGGTGGATTCAGTATTCGGTGAAGTTGAAGGTTCATTGTTGGTAGATGAAGATTCCGTTTCTGTTACTGTGTTTGTTGTCTGAACATGAGATGTTGATGAATGTTTTGGTTCTTCTGTATTATACATCGTTGTTTCAGTTATTGTGGAAGCAGATAGGCTGGGTAAATGGGAACTAGACAAAGTTTTAGTTTCTGCTGTTGATAAATTATTTTCTGTAGTCCCTGTCAAAACATTATGTGTGGAATGTGGCATCCTGTAGTTTCTGACGTTTCCTCTGTAGTTTGTGTGGTTTTGAGCTTTGGGTTTGCAGTAGATCTTGAAATGAATGGTGAGATGCTGCTGACTGTGTTGGAGGAAGCCTCAGAAGTTTGTTCAGAGGACACAGTAGATAATTCTATTGTTGAAGGGCCTGATGTCTCATGCTTTGTAACAGTGGGAATTGATGACGTTTGCGACTTCAATGTGGAATATGTGCTTTCAGCGGTGGAAAGAGATTCAATGGTGGATTCAGTATTCGGTGAAGTTGAATGTTCATTGTTGGTAGATGAAGGTTCCATTTCTGTTACTGTGTTTGTTGTCTGAGCATGAGATGATGAATTTTTTGGTTCTTCTGTATTATACATCGTTGTTTCAGTTATTGTGGAAGCAGATAGGCTGGGTAAATGGGAACTAGACAAAGTTTTAGTTTCTGCTGTTGATAAATTATTTTCTGTAGTCCCTGTCAAAACATTATGTGTGGAATGTGGCATCACTGTAGTTTCTGACATTTCATCTGTAGTTGGTGCGGTTTTGAGCTTTGGGTTTGCAGTAGATCTTGAAATGAATGGTGAGATGCTGCTGACTGTGTTGGAGGAAGCCTCAGAAGTTTGTTCAGAGGACACAGTAGATAATTCTATTGTTGAAGGGCCTGATGTCTCATGCTTTGTAACAGTGGGAATTGATGACGCGTTTTGACTTCAATGTGGAATATGTGCTTTCAGCGGTGGAAAGAGATTCAATGGTGGATTCAGTTTCGTGAAGTTGAATGTTCATTGTTGGTAGATGAAGGTTCCATTTCTGTTACTGCGTTTGTTGTCTGAGCATGAGATGATGAATTTTTTGGTTCTTCTGTATTATACATCGTTGTTTCAGTTATTGTGGAAGCAGATAGGCTGGGTAAATGGGAACTAGACAAAGTTTTAGTTTCTGCTGTTGATAAATTATTTTCTGTAGTCCCTGTCAAAACATTATGTGTGGAATGTGGCATCCCTGTAGATTCTGACGTTTCCTCAGTAGTTTGTGTGGTTTTGAGCTTTGGGTTTGCAGTAGATCTTGAAATGAATGGTGAGATGCTGCTGACTGTGTTGGAGGAAGCCTCAGAAGTTTGTTCAGAGGACACAGTAGATAATTCTATTGTTGAAGGGCCTGATGTCTCATGCTTTGTAACAGTGGGAATTGATGACGTTTGCGACTTCAATGTGGAATATGTGCTTTCAGCGGTGGAAAGAGATTCAATGGTGGATTCAGTTTTCGGTGAAGTTGAATGTTCATTGTTGGTAGATGAAGGTTCCATTTCTGTTACTGTGTTTGTTGTCTGAGCATGAGATGATGAATTTTTTGGTTCTTCTGTATTATACATCGTTGTTTCAGTTATTGTGGAAGCAGATAGGCTGGGTAAATGGGAACTAGACAAAGTTTTAGTTTCTGCTGTTGATAAATTATTTTCTGTAGTCCCTGTCAAAACATTATGTGTGGAATGTGGCATCCTGTAGTTTCTGACATTTCCTCTGTAGTTTGTGTGGTTTTGAGCTTTGGGTTTGCAGTAGATCTTGAAATGAATGGTGAGATGCTGCTGACTGTGTTGGAGGAAGCCTCAGAAGTTTGTTCAGAGGACACAGTAGATAATTCTATTGTTGAAGGGCCTGATGTCTCATGCTTTGTAACAGTGGGAATTGATGACGTTTGCGACTTCAATGTGGAATATGTGCTTTCAGCGGTGGAAAGAGATTCAATGGTGGATTCAGTATTCGGTGAAGTTGAATGTTCATTGTTGGTAGATGAAGATTCCGTTTCTGTTACTGTGTTTGTTGTCTGAACATGAGATGTTGATGAATTTTTGGTTCTTCTGTATTATACATCGTTGTTTCAGTTATTGTGGAAGCAGATAGGCTGGGTAAATGGGAACTAGACAAAGTTTTAGTTTCTGCTGTTGATAAATTATTTTCTGTAGTCCCTGTCAAAACATTATGTGTGGAATGTGGCATCCTGTAGTTTCTGACGTTTCCTCTGTAGTTTGTGTGGTTTTGAGCTTTGGGTTTGCAGTAGATCTTGAAATGAATGGTGAGATGCTGCTGACTGTGTTGGAGGAAGCCTCAGAAGTTTGTTCAGAGGACACAGTAGATAATTCTATTGTTGAAGGGCCTGATGTCTCATGCTTTGTAACAGTGGGAATTGATGACGTTTGCGACTTCAATGTGGAATATGTGCTTTCAGCGGTGGAAAGAGATTCAATGGTGGATTCAGTATTCGGTGAAGTTGAAGGTTCATTGTTGGTAGATGAAGGTTTCCATTTCTGTTACTGCGTTTGTTGTCTGAGCATGAAATGTTGATGAATTTTTTGGTTCTTCTGTATTATACATCGTTGTTTCAGTTATTGTGGAAGCAGATAGGCTGGGTAAATGGGAACTAGACAAAGTTTTAGTTTCTGCTGTTGATAAATTATTTTCTGTAGTCCCTGTCAAAACATTATGTGTGGAATGTGGCATCCTGTAGTTTCTGACGTTGCCTCTGTAGTTTGTGTGGTTTTGAGCTTTGGGTTTGCAGTAGATCTTGAAATGAATGGTGAGATGCTGCTGACTGTGTTGGAGGAAGCCTCAGAAGTTTGTTCAGAGGACACAGTAGATAATTCTATTGTTGAAGGGCCTGATGTCTCATGCTTTGTAACAGTGGGAATTGATGACGTTTGCGACTTCAATGTGGAATATGTGCTTTCAGCGGTGGAAAGAGATTCAATGGTGGATTCAGTTTTCGGTGAAGTTGAATGTTCATTGTTGGTAGATGAAGGTTCCATTTCTGTTACTGTGTTTGTTGTCTGAGCATGAGATGATGAATTTTTTGGTTCTTCTGTATTATACATCGTTGTTTCAGTTATTGTGGAAGCAGATAGGCTGGGTAAATGGGAACTAGACAAAGTTTTAGTTTCTGCTGTTGATAAATTATTTTCTGTAGTCCCTGTCAAAACATTATGTGTGGAATGTGGCATCCTGTAGTTTCTGACGTTTCCTCTGTAGTTTGTGTGGTTTTGAGCTTTGGGTTTGCAGTAGATCTTGAAATGAATGGTGAGATGCTGCTGACTGTGTTGGAGGAAGCCTCAGAAGTTTGTTCAGAGGACACAGTAGATAATTCTATTGTTGAAGGGCCTGATGTCTCATGCTTTGTAACAGTGGGAATTGATGACGTTTGCGACTTCAATGTGGAATATGTGCTTTCAGCGGTGGAAAGAGATTCAATGGTGGATTCAGTTTTCGGTGAAGTTGAATGTTCATTGTTGGTAGATGAAGGTTCCATTTCTGTTACTGTGTTTGTTGTCTGAGCATGAGATGATGAATTTTTTGGTTCTTCTGTATTATACATCGTTGTTTCAGTTATTGTGGAAGCAGATAGGCTGGGTAAATGGGAACTAGACAAAGTTTTAGTTTCTGCTGTTGATAAATTATTTTCTGTAGTCCCTGTCAAAACATTATGTGTGGAATGTGGCATCCTGTAGTTTCTGACATTTCCTCAGTAGTTTGTGTGGTTTTGAGCTTTGGGTTTGCAGTAGATCTTGAAATGAATGGTGAGATGCTGCTGACTGTGTTGGAGGAAGCCTCAGAAGTTTGTTCAGAGGACACAGTAGATAATTCTATTGTTGAAGGGCCTGATGTCTCATGCTTTGTAACAGTGGGAATTGATGACGGTTTGACTTCAATGTGGAATATGTGCTTTCAGCGGTGGATAGAGATTCAATGGTGGATTCAGTATTCGGTGAAGTTGAAGGTTCATTGTTGGTAGATGAAGGTTCCATTTCTGTTACTGCGTTTGTTGTCTGAGCATGAGATGTTGATGAATTTTTTGGTTCTTCTGTATTATACATCGTTGTTTCAGTTATTGTGGAAGCAGATAGGCTGGGTAAATGGGAACTAGACAAAGTTTTAGTTTCTGCTGTTGATAAATTATTTTCTGTAGTCCCTGTCAAAACATTATGTGTGGAATGTGGCATCCCTGTAGTTTCTGACGTTGCCTCTGTAGTTTGTGTGGTTTTGAGCTTTGGGTTTGCAGTAGATCTTGAAATGAATGGTGAGATGCTGCTGACTGTGTTGGAGGAAGCCTCAGAAGTTTGTTCAGAGGACACAGTAGATAATTCTATTGTTGAAGGGCCTGATGTCTCATGCTTTGTAACAGTGGGAATTGATGACGTTTGCGACTTCAATGTGGAATATGTGCTTTCAGCGGTGGAAAGAGATTCAATGGTGGATTCAGTATTCGGTGAAGTTGAATGTTCATTGTTGGTAGATGAAGGTTCCATTTCTGTTACTGTGTTTGTTGTCTGAGCATGAGATGATGAATTTTTTGGTTCTTCTGTATTATACATCGTTGTTTCAGTTATTGTGGAAGCAGATAGGCTGGGTAAATGGGAACTAGACAAAGTTTTAGTTTCTGCTGTTGATAAATTATTTTCTGTAGTCCCTGTCAAAACATTATGTGTGGAATGTTGCATCCTGTAGTTTCTGACATTTCCTCTGTAGTTTGTGTGGTTTTGAGCTTTGGGTTTGCAGTAGATCTTGAAATGAATGGTGAGATGCTGCTGACTGTGTTGGAGGAAGCCTCAGAAGTTTGTTCAGAGGACACAGTAGATAATTCTATTGTTGAAGGGCCTGATGTCTCATGCTTTGTAACAGTGGGAATTGATGACGTTTGCGACTTCAATGTGGAATATGTGCTTTCAGCGGTGGAAAGAGATTCAATGGTGGATTCAGTTTTCGGTGAAGTTGAATGTTCATTGTTGGTAGATGAAGGTTCCATTTCTGTTACTGTGTTTGTTGTCTGAGCATGAGATGATGAATTTTTTGGTTCTTCTGTATTATACATCGTTGTTTCAGTTATTGTGGAAGCAGATAGGCTGGGTAAATGGGAACTAGACAAAGTTTTAGTTTCTGCTGTTGATAAATTATTTTCTGTAGTCCCTGTCAAAACATTATGTGTGGAATGTGGCACCCTGTAGTTTCTGACGTTTCCTCTGTAGTTGTGTGGTTTTGAGCTTTGGGTTTGCAGTAGATCTTGAAATGAATGGTGAGATGCTGCTGACTTTGTTGGAGGAAGCCTCAGAAGTTTGTTCAGAGGACACAGTAGATAATTCTATTGTTGAAGGGCCTGATGTCTCATGCTTTGTAACAGTGGGAATTGATGACGTTTTGACTTCAATGTGGAATATGTGCTTTCAGCGGTGGAAAGAGATTCAATGGTGGATTCAGTTTTCGGTGAAGTTGAATGTTCATTGTTGGTAGATGAAGGTTCCATTTCTGTTACTGTGTTTGTTGTCTGAGCATGAGATGATGAATTTTTTGGTTCTTCTGTATTATACATCGTTGTTTCAGTTATTGTGGAAGCAGATAGGCTGGGTAAATGGGAACTAGACAAAGTTTTAGTTTCTGCTGTTGATAAATTATTTTCTGTAGTCCCTGTCAAAACATTAT
Source organism: Polypterus senegalus (assembly GCF_016835505.1). Taxonomy (NCBI): domain Eukaryota; kingdom Metazoa; phylum Chordata; class Cladistia; order Polypteriformes; family Polypteridae; genus Polypterus; species Polypterus senegalus. Next base: position 67,060,192 of record NC_053159.1, on the reverse strand, counting down.
GTGTGGAATGTGGCATCCTGTAGATTCTGACGTTTCCTCAGTAGTTTGTGTGGTTTTGAGCTTTGGGTTTGCAGTAGATCTTGAAATGAATGGTGAGATGCTGCTGACTGTGTTGGAGGAAGCCTCAGAAGTTTGTTCAGAGGACACAGTAGATAATTCTATTGTTGAAGGGCCTGATGTCTCATGCTTTGTAACAGTGGGAATTGATGACGCGTTTGCGACTTCAATGTGGAATATGTGCTTTCAGCGTGGAAAGAGATTCAATGGTGGATTCAGTTTTCGGTGAAGTTGAATGTTCATTGTTGGTAGATGAAGGTTCCATTTCTGTTACTGCGTTTGTTGTCTGAGCATGAGATGATGAATTTTTTGGTTCTTCTGTATTATACATCGTTGTTTCAGTTATTGTGGAAGCAGATAGGCTGGGTAAATGGGAACTAGACAAAGTTTTAGTTTCTGCTGTTGATAAATTATTTTCTGTAGTCCCTGTCAAAACATTATGTGTGGAATGTGGCATTCCTGTAGTTTCTGACATTTCATCTGTAGTTTGTGCGGTTTTGAGCTTTGGGTTTGCAGTAGATCTTGAAATGAATGGTGAGATGCTGCTGACTGTGTTGGAGGAAGCCTCAGAAGTTTGTTCAGAGGACACAGTAGATAATTCTATTGTTGAAGGGCCTGATGTCTCATGCTTTGTAACAGTGGGAATTGATGACGTTTGCGACTTCAATGTGGAATATGTGCTTTCAGCGGTGGAAAGAGATTCAATGGTGGATTCAGTATTCGGTGAAGTTGAAGGTTCATTGTTGGTAGATGAAGGTTCCATTTCTGTTACTGTGTTTGTTGTCTGAGCATGAAATGTTGATGAATTTTTTGGTTCTTCTGTATTATACATCGTTGTTTCAGTTATTGTGGAAGCAGATAGGCTGGGTAAATGGGAACTAGACAAAGTTTTAGTTTCTGCTGTTGATAAATTATTTTCTGTAGTCCCTGTCAAAACATTATGTGTGGAATGTGGCATCCTGTAGTTTCTGACGTTGCCTCTGTAGTTTGTGTGGTTTTGAGCTTTGGGTTTGCAGTAGATCTTGAAATGAATGGTGAGATGCTGCTGACTGTGTTGGAGGAAGCCTCAGAAGTTTGTTCAGAGGACACAGTAGATAATTCTATTGTTGAAGGGCCTGATGTCTCATGCTTTGTAACAGTGGGAATTGATGACGTTTGCGACTTCAATGTGGAATATGTGCTTTCAGCGGTGGAAAGAGATTCAATGGTGGATTCAGTATTCGGTGAAGTTGAATGTTCATTGTTGGTAGATGAAGGTTCCATTTCTGTTACTGTGTTTGTTGTCTGAGCATGAGATGATGAATTTTTTGGTTCTTCTGTATTATACATCGTTGTTTCAGTTATTGTGGAAGCAGATAGGCTGGGTAAATGGGAACTAGACAAAGTTTTAGTTTCTGCTGTTGATAAATTATTTTCTGTAGTCCCTGTCAAAACATTATGTGTGGAATGTGGCATCCTGTAGTTTCTGACGTTTCCTCTGTAGTTTGTGCGGTTTTGAGCTTTGGGTTTGCAGTAGATCTTGAAATGAATGGTGAGATGCTGCTGACTGTGTTGGAGGAAGCCTCAGAAGTTTGTTCAGAGGACACAGTAGATAATTCTATTGTTGAAGGGCCTGATGTCTCATGCTTTGTAACAGTGGGAATTGATGACGTTTGTTGACTTCAATGTGGAATATGTGCTTTCAGCGGTGGAAAGAGATTCAATGGTGGATTCAGTTTCGTGAAGTTGAATGTTCATTGTTGGTAGATGAAGGTTCCATTTCTGTTACTGTGTTTGTTGTCTGAGCATGAGATGATGAATTTTTTGGTTCTTCTGTATTATACATCGTTGTTTCAGTTATTGTGGAAGCAGATAGGCTGGGTAAATGGGAACTAGACAAAGTTTTAGTTTCTGCTGTTGATAAATTATTTTCTGTAGTCCCTGTCAAAACATTATGTGTGGAATGTGGCATCCTGTAGTTTCTGACATTTCCTCAGTAGTTTGTGTGGTTTTGAGCTTTGGGTTTGCAGTAGATCTTGAAATGAATGGTGAGATGCTGCTGACTGTGTTGGAGGAAGCCTCAGAAGTTTGTTCAGAGGACACAGTAGATAATTCTATTGTTGAAGGGCCTGATGTCTCATGCTTTGTAACAGTGGGAATTGATGACGTTTGCGACTTCAATGTGGAATATGTGCTTTCAGCGGTGGAAAGAGATTCAATGGTGGATTCAGTTTTCGGTGAAGTTGAATGTTCATTGTTGGTAGATGAAGGTTCCATTTCTGTTACTGTGTTTGTTGTCTGAGCATGAGATGATGAATTTTTTGGTTCTTCTGTATTATACATCGTTGTTTCAGTTATTGTGGAAGCAGATAGGCTGGGTAAATGGGAACTAGACAAAGTTTTAGTTTCTGCTGTTGATAAATTATTTTCTGTAGTCCCTGTCAAAACATTATGTGTGGAATGTGGCATCCTGTAGTTTCTGACGTTTCCTCAGTAGTTTGTGTGGTTTTGAGCTTTGGGTTTGCAGTAGATCTTGAAATGAATGGTGAGATGCTGCTGACTGTGTTGGAGGAAGCCTCAGAAGTTTGTTCAGAGGACACAGTAGATAATTCTATTGTTGAAGGGCCTGATGTCTCATGCTTTGTAACAGTGGGAATTGATGACGTTTGTTTTGACTTCAATGTGGAATATGTGCTTTCAGCGGTGGAAAGAGATTCAATGGTGGATTCAGTGGAAAGAGATTCGTGAAGTTGAATGTTCATTGTTGGTAGATGAAGGTTCCATTTCTGTTACTGTGTTTGTTGTCTGAGCATGAGATGATGAATTTTTTGGTTCTTCTGTATTATACATCGTTGTTTCAGTTATTGTGGAAGCAGATAGGCTGGGTAAATGGGAACTAGACAAAGTTTTAGTTTCTGCTGTTGATAAATTATTTTCTGTAGTCCCTGTCAAAACATTATGTGTGGAATGTGGCATCCCTGTAGTTTCTGACGTTGCCTCTGTAGTTTGTGTGGTTTTGAGCTTTGGGTTTGCAGTAGATCTTGAAATGAATGGTGAGATGCTGCTGACTGTGTTGGAGGAAGCCTCAGAAGTTTGTTCAGAGGACACAGTAGATAATTCTATTGTTGAAGGGCCTGATGTCTCATGCTTTGTAACAGTGGGAATTGATGACGTTTGCGACTTCAATGTGGAATATGTGCTTTCAGCGGTGGAAAGAGATTCAATGGTGGATTCAGTATTCGGTGAAGTTGAATGTTCATTGTTGGTAGATGAAGGTTCCATTTCTGTTACTGTGTTTGTTGTCTGAGCATGAGATGATGAATTTTTTGGTTCTTCTGTATTATACATCGTTGTTTCAGTTATTGTGGAAGCAGATAGGCTGGGTAAATGGGAACTAGACAAAGTTTTAGTTTCTGCTGTTGATAAATTATTTTCTGTAGTCCCTGTCAAAACATTATGTGTGGAATGTGGCATCCCTGTAGATTCTGACGTTTCCTCAGTAGTTTGTGTGGTTTTGAGCTTTGGGTTTGCAGTAGATCTTGAAATGAATGGTGAGATGCTGCTGACTGTGTTGGAGGAAGCCTCAGAAGTTTGTTCAGAGGACACAGTAGATAATTCTATTGTTGAAGGGCCTGATGTCTCATGCTTTGTAACAGTGGGAATTGATGACGTTTTGACTTCAATGTGGAATATGTGCTTTCAGCGGTGGAAAGAGATTCAATGGTGGATTCAGTTTCGTGAAGTTGAATGTTCATTGTTGGTAGATGAAGGTTCCATTTCTGTTACTGTGTTTGTTGTCTGAGCATGAGATGATGAATTTTTTGGTTCTTCTGTATTATACATCGTTGTTTCAGTTATTGTGGAAGCAGATAGGCTGGGTAAATGGGAACTAGACAAAGTTTTAGTTTCTGCTGTTGATAAATTATTTTCTGTAGTCCCTGTCAAAACATTATGTGTGGAATGTGGCATCCTGTAGTTTCTGACATTTCCTCTGTAGTTTGTGTGGTTTTGAGCTTTGGGTTTGCAGTAGATCTTGAAATGAATGGTGAGATGCTGCTGACTGTGTTGGAGGAAGCCTCAGAAGTTTGTTCAGAGGACACAGTAGATAATTCTATTGTTGAAGGGCCTGATGTCTCATGCTTTGTAACAGTGGGAATTGATGACGTTTGCGACTTCAATGTGGAATATGTGCTTTCAGCGGTGGAAAGAGATTCAATGGTGGATTCAGTTTTCGGTGAAGTTGAATGTTCATTGTTGGTAGATGAAGGTTCCATTTCTGTTACTGTGTTTGTTGTCTGAGCATGAGATGATGAATTTTTTGGTTCTTCTGTATTATACATCGTTGTTTCAGTTATTGTGGAAGCAGATAGGCTGGGTAAATGGGAACTAGACAAAGTTTTAGTTTCTGCTGTTGATAAATTATTTTCTGTAGTCCCTGTCAAAACATTATGTGTGGAATGTGGCATCCCTGTAGATTCTGACGTTTCCTCAGTAGTTTGTGTGGTTTTGAGCTTTGGGTTTGCAGTAGATCTTGAAATGAATGGTGAGATGCTGCTGACTGTGTTGGAGGAAGCCTCAGAAGTTTGTTCAGAGGACACAGTAGATAATTCTATTGTTGAAGGGCCTGATGTCTCATGCTTTGTAACAGTGGGAATTGATGACGTTTGCGACTTCAATGTGGAATATGTGCTTTCAGCGGTGGAAAGAGATTCAATGGTGGATTCAGTTTTCGGTGAAGTTGAATGTTCATTGTTGGTAGATGAAGGTTCCATTTCTGTTACTGTGTTTGTTGTCTGAGCATGAGATGATGAATTTTTTGGTTCTTCTGTATTATACATCGTTGTTTCAGTTATTGTGGAAGCAGATAGGCTGGGTAAATGGGAACTAGACAAAGTTTTAGTTTCTGCTGTTGATAAATTATTTTCTGTAGTCCCTGTCAAAACATTATGTGTGGAATGTGGCATCCTGTAGTTTCTGACGTTGCCTCTGTAGTTTGTGTGGTTTTGAGCTTTGGGTTTGCAGTAGATCTTGAAATGAATGGTGAGATGCTGCTGACTGTGTTGGAGGAAGCCTCAGAAGTTTGTTCAGAGGACACAGTAGATAATTCTATTGTTGAAGGGCCTGATGTCTCATGCTTTGTAACAGTGGGAATTGATGACGTTTGCGACTTCAATGTGGAATATGTGCTTTCAGCGGTGGAAAGAGATTCAATGGTGGATTCAGTATTCGGTGAAGTTGAATGTTCATTGTTGGTAGATGAAGGTTCCATTTCTGTTACTGTGTTTGTTGTCTGAGCATGAGATGATGAATTTTTTGGTTCTTCTGTATTATACATCGTTGTTTCAGTTATTGTGGAAGCAGATAGGCTGGGTAAATGGGAACTAGACAAAGTTTTAGTTTCTGCTGTTGATAAATTATTTTCTGTAGTCCCTGTCAAAACATTATGTGTGGAATGTGGCATCCTGTAGTTTCTGACGTTTCCTCTGTAGTTTGTGTGGTTTTGAGCTTTGGGTTTGCAGTAGATCTTGAAATGAATGGTGAGATGCTGCTGACTGTGTTGGAGGAAGCCTCAGAAGTTTGTTCAGAGGACACAGTAGATAATTCTATTGTTGAAGGGCCTGATGTCTCATGCTTTGTAACAGTGGGAATTGATGACGTTTGCGACTTCAATGTGGAATATGTGCTTTCAGCGGTGGAAAGAGATTCAATGGTGGATTCAGTATTCGGTGAAGTTGAATGTTCATTGTTGGTAGATGAAGGTTCCATTTCTGTTACTGTGTTTGTTGTCTGAGCATGAGATGATGAATTTTTTGGTTCTTCTGTATTATACATCGTTGTTTCAGTTATTGTGGAAGCAGATAGGCTGGGTAAATGGGAACTAGACAAAGTTTTAGTTTCTGCTGTTGATAAATTATTTTCTGTAGTCCCTGTCAAAACATTATGTGTGGAATGTGGCATCCCTGTAGTTTCTGACATTTCCTCTGTAGTTTGTGTGGTTTTGAGCTTTGGGTTTGCAGTAGATCTTGAAATGAATGGTGAGATGCTGCTGACTGTGTTGAGGAAGCCTCAGAAGTTTGTTCAGAGGACACAGTAGATAATTCTATTGTTGAAGGGCCTGATGATGCTTTGTAACAGTGGGAATTGATGACGTTTGCGACTTCAATGTGGAATATGTGCTTTCAGCGGTGGAAAGAGATTCAATGGTGGATTCAGTTTTCGGTGAAGTTGAATGTTCATTGTTGGTAGATGAAGGTTCCATTTCTGTTACTGTGTTTGTTGTCTGAGCATGAGATGATGAATTTTTTGGTTCTTCTGTATTATACATCGTTGTTTCAGTTATTGTGGAAGCAGATAGGCTGGGTAAATGGGAACTAGACAAAGTTTTAGTTTCTGCTGTTGATAAATTATTTTCTGTAGTCCCTGTCAAAACATTATGTGTGGAATGTGGCATCACTGTAGTTTCTGACGTTTCCTCAGTAGTTTGTGTGGTTTTGAGCTTTGGGTTTGCAGTAGATCTTGAAAGGGAATAGGCGAAAAAAAGGGTGAAAATTTTTTGTTTCCTGTTAAAATTATTTTTTGTTCCCCCTTATTTTGGGGTTTGGTTTTTTGGGTTTTTTTTGTGGTTTTTTATTTGGGTTTTAGTGTCTAAAAAATGGTGAGATGCTGCTGACTGTGTTGGAGGAAGCCTCAGAAGTTTGTTCAGAGGACACAGTAGATAATTCTATTGTTGAAGGGCCTGATGTCTCATGCTTTGTAACAGTGGGAATTGATGACGTTTGCGACTTCAATGTGGAATATGTGCTTTCAGCGGTGGAAAGAGATTCAATGGTGGATTCAGTATTCGGTGAAGTTGAATGTTCATTGTTGGTAGATGAAGGTTCCATTTCTGTTACTGTGTTTGTTGTCTGAACATGAGATGATGAATTTTTTGGCCGATTTAATGTGCCAGTTTTGTTTCGTGGGGAAAAAATTAAAAATTTTGTTTCCCCGCTTTTTAAAATTTTTTTCTGTAGTCCCCGCAAAACATTAGTTGGGTTGGGTCCGTAGTTTTTGGGAAAATTGATTTTGTTTTGAGCTTTTGGGGGTTTTTTAAAAATTTTTAAAAAAATGGTGAAGGCTGATGTTTGGAGGGCCCCCGAAATTTTCGGGACCGGGAATTTGTTAAAGGGAAATTTTTTGTGAAAATGGGAATTGAATTTCATTTTGGGAATATGTCTTTTACTGTTTTTGGGGGAAATTTTGAATTTTTTTTTTTTTGTTGGGCTTTTTAGAATTTTTTTTTTGGATAGAAATTTTTTGGTTTTTTATAAAATTTTTTTTTTTATTTTTTGGGGGTTTTTGGGGAAATTTAAAATTTTGTTTTTGTTTTTATTTTTGTTCCCCTAAAACTTTTTTTGTGGAATGTGGGTTCCGTTTGGGGTTTTTTTTTTTTGGGGTTTGGTTTTATAATTTAAAAAGGGGATGCTCTTGTTTGGGGAATTGAATTTTTTCAGGGACACAGTGAAATTTTTGTTAACCCTTTGGGGTTTTTTGGGGAATTTAACTTTTTATCTTGGGGTTGGCCCGGGAAAAATTTTGGTTTTTTATTGGGAAGTTGTTTCATTTTGTTTTGGGGGAAAGGCCTTTTTTTTTTTGGGTTGCAGTAAAAATTTTTGTTTTTTTCTTCTGTATTATACATCGTTGTTTCAGTTATTGTGGAAGCAGATAGGCTGGGTAAATGGGAACTAGACAAAGTTTTAGTTTCTGCTGTTGATAAATTATTTTCTGTAGTCCCTGTCAAAACATTATGTGTGGAATGTGGCATCCGGGTTAATAATTTTTTTAGCTTTTTTTTTGTTTTAAAGTGGGAATGTTTTGGGGGGGCCTTTATTTGTTCAGGGGAAGAGATAATTTATTGTTAAGGGGGTTTAAACTTTTTTTGGGGTTGATGAGTTTTATTCACTTGGTTGTTTTAGCTGGGAAAAATTTTTTTAAAACATTTTTTTAGTTAATGTTTTTGGGGTTAGATGAAGGTATTTTGATTGGTTTGTTTTTTGGGTGGTGATAATTTTTTTTTCTTTTAACATGGGTTTTTCCGTTTTTTGAAAGGTTTGGTTTAAAACTTTTTTTTGTTTAAAAAATTTTTTCTTGTAGTTTCTGACATTTCTCTGTAGTTTTGTGTGGTTTTGAGCTTTGGGTTTGCAGTAGATCTTGAAATGAATGGTGAGATGCTGCTGACTGTGTTGGAGGAAGCCTCAGAAGTTTGTTCAGAGGAGACAGTAGATAATTCTATTGTTGAAGGGCCTGATGTCTCATGCTTTGTAACAGTGGGAATTGATGACGTTTGATGACGCTTTGACTTCAAATTGAAAAGTACGGGGAATTTAAAGGCTAAAAGGGAAAAATTCCGTTTTTACTTTTTGTTGTCAACATAAAGTTTTGAATGTTTTTGGTTTTTTATTTAAATTTTTGTTTTGTTTTTGGGGTTTTGGGAAAAAAAAGGGAAAATTTTGTTTCTGTGTTGAAAAAATTTTTTAGCCCCGTAAAAAATTATGTTGGAAGGGCTATGTTTGTTTTTATTTTTTGGTGCTTTTGGTTTTATAATTTTAAAAAAAGGTGGTTTCAGTTTGGGTTTGCAGTAGATCTTGAAATGAATGGTGAGATGCTGCTGACTGTGTTGGAGGAAGCCTCAGAAGTTTGTTCAGAGGACACAGTAGATAATTCTATTGTTGAAGGGCCTGATGTCTCATGCTTTGTAACAGTGGGAATTGATGACGTTTGCGACTTCAATGTGGAATATGTGCTTTCAGCGGTGGAAAGAGATTCAATGGTGGATTCAGTTTTCGGTGAAGTTGAATGTTCATTGTTGGTAGATGAAGGTTCCATTTCTGTTACTGTGTTTGTTGTCTGAGCATGAGATGATGAATTTTTTGGTTCTTCTGTATTATACATCGTTGTTTCAGTTATTGTGGAAGCAGATAGGCTGGGTAAATGGGAACTAGACAAAGTTTTAGTTTCTGCTGTTGATAAATTATTTTCTGTAGTCCCTGTCAAAACATTATGTGTGGAATGTGGCATCCTGTAGATTCTGACGTTTCCTCAGTAGTTTGTGTGGTTTTGAGCTTTGGGTTTGCAGTAGATCTTGAAATGAATGGTGAGATGCTGCTGACTGTGTTGGAGGAAGCCTCAGAAGTTTGTTCAGAGGACACAGTAGATAATTCTATTGTTGAAGGGCCTGATGTCTCATGCTTTGTAACAGTGGGAATTGATGACGTTTGCGACTTCAATGTGGAATATGTGCTTTCAGCGGTGGAAAGAGATTCAATGGTGGATTCAGTTTCGTGAAGTTGAATGTTCATTGTTGGTAGATGAAGGTTCCATTTCTGTTACTGTGTTTGTTGTCTGAGCATGAGATGATGAATTTTTTGGTTCTTCTGTATTATACATCGTTGTTTCAGTTATTGTGGAAGCAGATAGGCTGGGTAAATGGGAACTAGACAAAGTTTTAGTTTCTGCTGTTGATAAATTATTTTCTGTAGTCCCTGTCAAAACATTATGTGTGGAATGTGGCATCCCTGTAGTTTCTGACATTGCCTCAGTAGTTTGTGTGGTTTTGAGCTTTGGGTTTGCAGTAGATCTTGAAATGAATGGTGAGATGCTGCTGACTGTGTTGGAGGAAGCCTCAGAAGTTTGTTCAGAGGACACAGTAGATAATTCTATTGTTGAAGGGCCTGATGTCTCATGCTTTGTAACAGTGGGAATTGATGACGTTTGCGACTTCAATGTGGAATATGTGCTTTCAGCGGTGGAAAGAGATTCAATGGTGGATTCAGTTTTCGGTGAAGTTGAATGTTCATTGTTGGTAGATGAAGGTTCCATTTCTGTTACTGTGTTTGTTGTCTGAGCATGAGATGATGAATTTTTTGGTTCTTCTGTATTATACATCGTTGTTTCAGTTATTGTGGAAGCAGATAGGCTGGGTAAATGGGAACTAGACAAAGTTTTAGTTTCTGCTGTTGATAAATTATTTTCTGTAGTCCCTGTCAAAACATTATGTGTGGAATGTGGCATCCCTGTAGATTCTGACGTTTCCTCAGTAGTTTGTGTGGTTTTGAGCTTTGGGTTTGCAGTAGATCTTGAAATGAATGGTGAGATGCTGCTGACTGTGTTGGAGGAAGCCTCAGAAGTTTGTTCAGAGGACACAGTAGATAATTCTATTGTTGAAGGGCCTGATGTCTCATGCTTTGTAACAGTGGGAATTGATGACGTTTGCGACTTCAATGTGGAATATGTGCTTTCAGCGGTGGAAAGAGATTCAATGGTGGATTCAGTTTTCGGTGAAGTTGAATGTTCATTGTTGGTAGATGAAGGTTCCATTTCTGTTACTGTGTTTGTTGTCTGAGTATGAGATGATGAATTTTTTGGTTCTTCTGCATTATACATCGTTGTTTCAGTTATTGTGGAAGCAGATAGGCTGGGTAAATGGGAACTAGACAAAGTTTTAGTTTCTGCTGTTGATAAATTATTTTCTGTAGTCCCTGTCAAAACATTATGTGTGGAATGTGGAATCCCTGTAGTTTCTGACGTTTCCTCTGTAGTTTGTGTGGTTTTGAGCTTTGGGTTTGTAGTTGATTTTGAAATGAATGGTGAGATGCTGCTGACTGTGTTGGAGGTAGTCTCGAATGTTTGTTCAGTGGAGACGGTAGATGATTCTATTGTTGAAGGTCCTAATGTCTCATACTTTGTAGCAGTGTAAATTGATGACATTTGCGAGTTGAATGTGGAATATGTATTTTCAATGGTGGAAAGATATTCACGGGTGGAATCAGTATTTGTTGAATTTAATGGTTCATTCTTGGTAGATGAAGGTTCCATTTCTGTTTCCGCGTTTGTTGTCTGAGCCTGAAATGTTGATGAATGTATTTCTTTTTCTGTATTGTACGTTGTTATTTCAGTTATTGTAGAAGTAGATAGGCTAGGTAAATAGTAACTAGGCATTTTAGTTTTTTCTGTTGATAAATTACTTTCTGTTGTCTCTGTCAAAACTTTATGTGTGGAATGTACTTTTCCCCTAGTTTGTGATGTTTCCTCAGCAGGTTGTGTTGTTTCGTGCTTTGGGTTTCGTGGTGATCTTGATATTAATGTTGACATACTTCTAACCGTGTTGGATATTGCCTCAGAAGTTTTTTCCTGGGAAGGCATATTTGAATTGTTTGTTGTCTGAAACTGTGTCTCATCCTTTGAAGACGGGAGTGTACCATGTTTGTTTTCATAAGTGGATGTATTTTCTTGTTTCAATGCAGTACTTCTTGGTGTTGATTGATGACTCCTTATTAATGAAGACCCTATTTCTGTTATATTCTTTGCTGTTTGCGTCTGACTTGTTGATGAATGTATAGTATGTTCTGTAGTATGATTGTTTTGTTTTGATAATTGGGGATTCGTTGATGTACCAGTGTTTGTTGTTAAATCTTTCTTCTCTGTTATCTTTTTTTGAGAATTTTGTGTGATGTGTGCTGTCCCAATTATTTCTGAATTTTCATCGCTAATTTTTGCGATGTTGTTATTTTTGTTTGGAGTTTTTATTGAAGTTAATGTTGGCAGTGTTATGATTTTGTTGGAGATAGGCTCTTGATATTTTTCTGAGAAGTTAGTTGACCATGACTTGAAGTTTGTAGTTGTTTTTTTTTCTTCAGTTTTTTCATTTAGTTTTGTAGTAGAGGTTGTGGTGACTTCTGATTGAAGATCTGTGTTTTTATCTGAAAGAAATTGATCCCTTGTTGAATTTCCTTGTATTGGTTTTGTAGTTGTTCTCCAAATATTTTGGGCTCTGCTGGTTTCCGTTTGTGATTGATGACCTTCTGATAGTTTTCTTTCATTTGTTGTTGAGAGTAATGGAAGTATTGAGGAATTTAACAGAATTGTTCTTTCCATTTTTGTAAAGTTTTGGTTTGGAGTTATTTTGATATTGTCACTGGAGATAATTTTTCCATTTTGTGAACTTGTTTCTTCTCTTCTCACTGAGTTGAATGAATATTAAAAATTAATTAGTACTTATTAGAAAGTTAATGTACACTGTTAAACATATTGATTATGTTTTTATCTGTAATGTTTTTGTCTTTTGTAGCATTTTTTAATCACTGTACTTTTCTTTTAGTTTGGGATAGCTTTACTTATGATATGGTTTGTACCAGAATGTAAGTATGCATTCAGATCTGGTCACTATATACATTAATTTTTTCTCTAGAAGCTACAGTTTTCTTCCCTCTTCCTGAATACTTGTCTGTTATATTTCCTGAATCTTGAAAGAATATAAGCAAGTTAGTGTCATGTGCAATAACTTATGTTTTATCTGAAGATGATTTATGCTCTACATGCACAGCTGCTGGGATCGATTTTGGCTCCCTGTGACCTTATAATAAAATCAACCCTCTAATTTTCTTGAGTTGGCTTTCACTCAGAGCCCAATGTTTTGTATATTTAAAAGTTGTACTCATAATTTGGAAATAATGTTATTCATTCTAATATTTTTCCTTCTACTGACCTAATTTAAAGTATTTATGAAGTAGTTGAAAATTTTTATAACAAACAGACTGTATTGTTGACTGATAAATCTCAAACATCAAATCAAAGTTTTGTAAATAACTGTCAAAGTGATTATTGTTAGATGTTGTTTTGAAAAGTCTTTTCCATATTGCTCCTAGTATAATATTCTTTGTGTTATTATTGATTTTCAAAATTATTCATACCTTTAAAGGATAAATTCAGTATTTTTCAAGTTGAAGTAATTTCTTCACAATTATAGTGTAAATCATTTCACAATGATGTACTTATAGCTCTATTATAAAATAGAAGAGTGGGCTAGTTAGTTTTTTTAAATTCATAAAATATGCTACACTTTAGAACGCAGTTTGGTATGGCAAATTAATGTATACCATGACTGTAAAGTAATAAATAATAATAAATGAAGTAAATGTATCCTTTAGCTTATATTTTACTCAAATGCAAAGAATTTGTTCCAACAAGAAAAACAAAAAATATCTTTTAAATCAGTGGAGTAGCAGTAAGGACCAAACTATATTAAACATGTGAATTAGTAGGAATATTGCAAAAGAGAGTTTACAGCTTAAAACTATGGTAGCAATAAAAATATTTGTAAATCTCATATAAATATACAACTCACGCTGCTGGTCTTTTCTAAATGCAGAACAAGAGTAATACAAAATTGACTAGCTAGTTAAACAATGAGTCCATTTAAACATCGAATAACTCCCTGATTATAAAACTAGTTGAAACAAAAATTTTCAGACACATGGATTTGCCTGGACTGAACTTGAAAACTACTTCTATAGAGTATCCATATATACAATAAGAACATTACAACAATTTTAATAAGAACAGGTGCCTCATGATAATCTTAATTCCATAAATCCTGTTAATTCCTCCAAAATAACTTCTATCAGATTTTGAAGGACCCTGAAGTCCTACTGTCTATAACACTATGTGGTAAGATTTTCAATGTGTCTCTGATTCTCACAGTAACTAAAAATTGTTGAACATTTGATCACCATTTACTCTTAACACGTTTCTGAATGTGTCCCCTGTGTTGTTGTTGAAGAACTAATTTTAAACTAAAAGCTCTGATCCACCATATTAATTCCCCTAATTTCCATAATTAATCAATTTAAAGGAATACTCCACCCACAAATGATATATATATATATTAATTTTCCATACCTCGTGTGATTTGTAATAATACAAAGTACATTACCTACCTCACCCTTAATTTACTGGTCAAGAGTTCAAAAGCTTAATCCTATCTGAATGCTTTTGCTGTTTGTGCACTACTTTCATTTTCTGGAAGTATTTAATTAACAACATTTTAGCAAAAATGCATTTCATCTGGATATTGTAAGCATACAACTGGATGACTTGACATGTAGATTGTATGGCACGAGTGACGTGAGATTTATTCATGGATATTTTGATATTGTTTGCTGTTGTCCAGCATTGGTCACCATAGAGTCCTATTCTATCTGAAACATTGTTACCCCCTTTTTCTATAAAAAATGAGATTAAAATTTTTTCTCGGCCATCACTACAAAACACATGGAGTAACATATAAAAAATATTATTTTTAGATGGAGTAACCGTTTAAGCTCACTAGGCTAGTTGATCAGCTTGATCAGTTTTTTATATTATGAAATAATGTTTGCTAGCTTAAGGTCCTTACGAATTTCACAAACTGCACAGTGATTTTGGAAAAATATGTGTCAAGGGTTTATATATTGTGGCATGCGGCTGGGGATGGTACCCAGCCAGTACGCCCAAGAGGACCGGAGGAGGGCTTGCGCCTCCTTCAGACTATGAGGGGGCAACCGCCCTGGTTGTGTTGGAGACCAGGGGGTGCCCCGGTGCCTGGAGAGCCCTGGACCTCAGCACTTCTGCCACACCTGGAAGTGCTGGGTGGAAGAAGACCAGGGAACCCCAGAGTGCTTCCGGGTGCTCAGCCGGCACTTCCACCACACAGGGGAAATCGGGAAGCACCCGGAGCCCATCCGGGCATGTATATAAGGGGCCGCCTCCCTCCATCCGATGGCTGGAGTCGGGTGAGGAGTGGACAAAGTCTTGCTGGAGATGAGTGGAAGCGGCCTGAAGAAAAGAGGCACTGAAAAGAGAGGCCTGGACTTTGGGGTGATTGGTGCAGAGACACTGGGTTGAGCACTGAAATTGTAAATATATTGTTAGTAAATGTGTGTGTTGGGTGACAAAATGATGTCTGTCGGTCTGTGTCCGGGACTCATTCCACAATATATTCACTAATATTCACTAATTCTCCTAACTCCAGGATAGATGCTACCTGGTCCCAGGTTAGATTTCAGTCTTTTTTTCCAAGCAACACTTCTTTCTGTGCAATTTCCAAATCACTTCGCTCCTCCTTGATAGTCTGTGTTATTGACCTGAGGTTATATGCATCTAAACCTACGTAATCTTCATAGAAATGCCAAGTATTCACACTTAAAATTCCGAGACACTTCTCCTTTACCTTTCACTTTTTTTACTAATAAAATGCTGAAAGAATTTCGTTGGGTCAGTGTTTGCTTTTTCCACATTTTTTTAAATGTCTTTCGGCTTTCCTAGTATCTTTTTTAACTGTTGCTCTCATCTGCCTTACAGTTAGCAATGGATTTTTTTGTCTTGTACAGCAGCTTTTTTCTTCTATGCAACTTCTTTTTTAGCTCCTTATTTATCCATAGCTGGGTTTTCTTTAATTTCTTATTGCTTCTAAATTTTGAGACAGTCTTGCCCTGCAATATACAGTATCTACATAATATACAATATATATTATATATGAACAATTTTATACCTGCTCCGCTGTCCACTTTTAAAGCTCAACTGTCACAACAGTTTTGGAATCTGGAGTTAGCTTGCCAGGGGTGTTTTCTGTTCAATGAGTTCATACCTATGAAGTAGGCAGGTGTGGTTTTTTTGGAAGATTACACCTATTTTTGAACTTGATGTGTGACAGAAATAATAACGCCACTTTCCCAACGAAACATAAATCACTTTGTGTTTGTCTTATTAATAAAATCTGGATCACTGAACTGTTCAACTCCCTTTTAAAGAAAATTTAAAGGAACAAAATAAAATTTCTATTTATGGGAACAATTGCAGTCATTAAATTCCTGCTGCCCCCTTAAGCTATAACTCTCACATCTAAATCACTGCTGTGTGTTTGTAGTATTGTTGGATCAGTACTAAAATTTTGACTTCAGCATAAACACCATCTTTTGGACCTCCGTACTGATACCAATACTATGTTGAAGCAAATAACAGTTAACTCTCCAACCGCCTCATCCACTCAACCCCCCATCTCACGGCAGCTTCCCTGCTCCACGGCAGTTATTCTCCTTTCTGCCTTGCTGCATTCCAAAAATCAATAAAAGGATAACCTACTTTCGACCATATATATGGCCATAGCCTGCAGCTCGGTCGCCGTGTGAGGCAGAGTTGCATCCTGCATCATCAAGCCTTCCACGTAATTGAGTGCCTGCCCATATCAGGTAAATATTCACAGGTGA
>NC_053159.1:66912095-67043595 GCF_016835505.1 Polypterus senegalus | reverse complement strand
GAAGGTGCAGCTCATCCTTTCACTGTTTACACCAGTTGTAAGAATCTTATATATTCAGCAAAAACTAAACGTCTGAATTCCCGTCAGGAGTGCTCGTCTCCCTTTTTTATCAGCCTGAGGAATACAGTTCGAAAGCTGATGATGATGTAATCTCAGAACTGGAGAATGTCATTCTTTTGAATAGATTTTTGCGTACTGTTACTGTGGGCTTTCCTTAGTTCTTGAGGGAATCTCTTCTGATGTTCTGGATAGTAAACAGCTCATCCTGGATCAGGCTGTTCGGAAGTCCTGGAATGAGGTCTTTCCTCCCCTTTTATTGGGAATCCAGGTATTGCTAAATGTCTTCAAGTTCTGAAATGGTATTTTTGGTGGCTATGGCAAAATATCTTGCAGATATTGTCAATTCCCATGATGTCTGTTGCAGACTATGTCTCTTGTCAGGTTGTAATTTAGGGTCCTTACAGCCTATTCCTCCTTCAAGGCATCCTTGGATGGATCTTGCGATAGTCTTTATTGCTGATGTTCACCCTACCGGGGGCTATACTACTCTTCTTGTCATTGTACATCATTTTCGAAGAGTGTAAATTTTGTGCCATTAAAGTTGCTCTATTCAGCTAAGCAGTTGGTGGATGCTTTTATAATCATTATTTTAAGCTTCATGGATGACCTAAACCTATTTATTGTCTGGTATGCGAGTGCTAATTTCTAGAAGTTGTAATTTTTGACAAACTGTGAAATTACCACCACAGTTCTAGAGGTTGTGTATTCAGATGGTGAAGGATTATCTGTCTCAGTATTCATTATATCAAGGATATCACTCAGTGGCTGCAGGTTTTCATTCCAAGCAGTTTCCTAATTAGAAAACTATGCTAACTGATTAAGGGACTCGATATTTAACTATAACACTATTTATTGCTTTCATTCACAATGACACATTTTAATTACATTGTATGACAGTGATATTCACACATGGTCCTGGAGGGCCACAGTGACTGCAGGTTTTCATCTCAACCAGTTTCTTAATTAGAATCTATTTATTTGCTGATAAGGCAATATTTTTTGGACTTAATCTTTGTTAACTCGTTGATTCAGAACACATAATAACATATTTCAATTTTTAAGCTGCTGCATTTAGGTTTTAAATGTTTCCTGTTTTCTTAACCAGACATCGTTTAATAATGAAATGCAAATAACAAAGAAACCATCAGCTCTCCAGCTAATTCACAACTGTGAATGTGTATCATAAAGAGTCTGTGTTAGTAAAATATTTAGAAATAAATGAAAGAGAAAGGAGAAATATTGTGAAGTGAAAATATGTTCTTATCCAAAAAACATATGGAAAAACATATGCATAATGTTCTTAGAAAACAAAATGATACAAAGTAAATAATTTGTCTTGGATGAATGAAAGCATTAATAATCAATATATTTAAATACCAAGCCTCATTATAAGCAAAGACTATCTTCTAGTTGGACTAGTTGGACCTGCTGTCCCTGTGGCCCTCCAGCACTGGGAGTAAATATTCATTCTTCATATAGTTAAATTCTCCAACCACTTTGAGCTTGTGAAAAGTCATATTGACAATTGATACAAGAGCCTTTGCCATGAATTCTTTATCATCAGTATTCACTGCATATAAATTAAACAGACTCAGTTTAGGTTCATACAGATTTTCCACCATCGTTAAAATACCGTCCTTCAGGGTCTGATAATCTGTCTGTGCCCATGAATTGAATTGCTTTATGAATTAAAATTTCCACCCCTCTGGTCTTCTTACAGTATTTGGAATGAAAAATATGATGAATCCAGTCTCTCTTAAATGCTTAAGTGATTCCAAAGCACAGAGATCTGATTATTTAAGCAAAGGGGCATATTTCAGTTTTTTGTCTGTGCAGACAAATATTTACTATTTTGTTTAACAACTTTTATTTTTGAGCATACAAGTTTGGAAAAAAAATGTACATCCTGCTCTCATCTGTATCATTTGTAATGAAGCAACTAACATTTAAAGTGGCTGTTTGCATTATACTCTCTGGAATACACTGCAGCTAGACCCATTTGCAATTTTCAATGTTGTGATTGCACCAGACGGGTCTGGGGCAGGGTACGGACCAGACACAAGTCTGAGAATATGGAGGGTTGGGATGTGGATTAGAGGGCATGTACCTAAAATGTTATATCAAAAATGCAAAGTTATGCACACCATTACTAGTAATGGAAAAGGGACACCTTCAGGGAATGGTAGACCTTACATAGTTAGTCAAGAAAGAGACAAGGGAGAACTGGAAAAAGTCATGCCTTATTATGTGTCTGCTTAGCAGTTGCCAAATGAGTCCGTGTGAAAGGAACTTCACGTTCTTTGGTTCAATTCAGAAATACTTGCAATCAAATCTATTTGAGTTAGGTGTTAAAAGCAGTTTGATTAAATATTGGTGTGTCTGTATTTAGAATTAATCATTAACACAGCGGCTCTCAAACTTTCGTATTTCGAATAATTCTGCGCCCCCTGCATAATATAAAATAGATTAGAATAAAACATGATACAACTAACAAAGGTATGATACTCGTGCGGTGTCGCGGTATCCTATCATTTTTACTTCCGTAAGATTTGCATGTGGTAACATGTGCTAACTTCGATGAAATATTTGCAATTTATTTTTTTTAAGTGCCTTAATAACTGTTAAAATGTCTTGTGTGGTTTTTGGTAGTAATTCTAATCCCAAAAACAAAGAATAAAGAATATACTCTTATTTAATTATTTTTTATTTAAAGAAACGATTAAATATGTTTTTTTTTAATCTCGGTAACGAGGGCACCGATTAAATCAATCTGCGCGAGACGAACGTATTTTCGCCCGACAAATATTATACCGCTGTTAGTTGTATCATGAAAATAACCCAATATGCAGTAAATTCTTTAACTCAATTTGGCAATATTGAATACGCTGCCAATGTGGTGCAGCTGCGCCGCATTATCACCTGATCTACTGTGACCCAAATGTTCGCGACAGATACCGATACATCTCGAACTTTCTGGATTGAAAATACGCGACTATAAAAGCAGCAGCAGCAGCAGTGGCGCCGCTCGTCATAACAACAACAACAACATTTATTTATATAGCACAAACAGTAGCTCAAAGTGCTTTACATATTAAAGAATAGAAAAATAAAAGACACAATAAGAAAACAAAATAAATCAACATTAATTAACATCGAATAAGAGTAAGGTTCAATAGCCAGGGGGGACAGAAAAAACAAAAAAAAAACTCCAGATGGCTGGAGAAAAAATAAAATCTGTAGGGATTCCAGACCATGAGACCGCCCAGTCCCCTCTGGGCATTCTACCTAACATAAATGAAACAGTCCTCTTTGGATTTAGGGTTCTCACGGAAGGGCTTGATGATGATGATGATGGTCACGTAGACTTCTGGCTTTTAATCCGTCCATCATTGTTGGAGCATCATGAAGCTGCGCCACCACCACAAAGAAACCGGTAAAAGAAACAGAAGAGAGAGTAGGGGTCAGTACAGATTTTAGAGCCACCAAGAATAGTTATTATGAAGAATTGAACATACAGAGTATCAGGATTAAGTTAAATTAAGTTAAATTGAAGTTATAGAAAGGCCATGTTAAAGTAATGTGTTTTCAGCAGTGTTTTAAAGTGCTCCACTGTATTAGCCTGGCGAATTCCTATTGGCAGGCTATTCCAGATTTTAGGTGCATAGCAGCAGAAGGCCGCCTCACCACTTCTTTTAAGTTTTGTTCTTGGAATTCTAAGGAGACACTCATTTGAGGATCTGAGGTTACGATTTGGAATATAAGGTGTCAGACACTCCAATATATAAGATGGGGCGAGATTATTGAAGGCTTTATAAACCATAAGCAGAATTTTAAAGTCAATCCTGAATGGCACAGGTAACCAGTGTAGTGACATTAAAACTGGAGAAATGTGTTCGGATTTTCTTTTCCTAGTTAGGATTCTAGCAGCTGCATTCTGCACTCGTTGCAAACGATTTATGTCTTTCTTGGGTAGTCCTGAGAGGAGTGCGTTACAGTAATCTAGTCGACTGAAAACAAACGTGAACTAATTTCTCAGCATCTTTCAGCGATATAAGCGGTCTAACTTTACTTATGTTTCTTAAGTGAAAAAATGCTGTCCTAATGATCTGATTAATATGCGATTTAAAATTCAGATTGCAGTCAACAATTACCCCTAAGCTTTTTACCTCCGTCTTGAATTTTAATCCTAATGTATCCAGTTTATTTCTAATAGCCTCATTGTATCCATTATTGCTAATCACTAAGATTTCAGTTTTCTCTTTATTTAACTTGAGAAAGTTACTATTCTAACTATATATTTCTATACTATTCATAGAAACAAACTTCAAATAGAAAAGGAGCTCAGAGTGTCGATCTCGAATATCAAACCAAACCTAGACAGGCTGTGTACTTTAAAGTAGGCACACATTAGATCTATGCCTTAGAAATGTTAGAATTTTTTAATTTTAATTTTAGTTATAATGCATTTGTTGTGATTATATGCTTGCAAATTTAAATTTGAAATAAAAATGTAAAAAAATAATTTTGATGTCTTGTTCATTTATTCGATGCCCCCCAGGGGGTGCGCCCCACAGTTTGAGAACCACTGCATTAACACGTATTACATTTTTTAAAAATACATTTCAAACTGAAAAGTATGTACCAAAGCTGTCTGAAATTTCAAATAGACCTTGATATGGATTTTTGGCCATATGTCTCTCCTAGTGATCACCTTATCCACCTTAATAAAAGGACAAATGTCTGTGCTTGTATGTCTGTATATCTGTTGCTATGTCTCTGTTATGTGCCATTTGGTACTGGATTACTAAAAACGGTGATAATGTTTGTGATGTACCATCTATTGGAATGAAAAATACATTGAATTTTATTACTACATGCATTACAAAATACATTCCAATAGATGGTGCACTGCAAAAATGAATGATGAAAACACTGAGGTCTACATTTATTACTCAGAGGACAGCTAGTATATCGTATTTTGAATTTCAGGTCAGATGAAATTCATTATTTTCTATAAAATCTAGAAATTCAAATTGGAGGTACCAAACAATGTGTAAAACACATTAGTAATGTGTTCCTAAAAAGAAAGATTTCTAGAGAATCTCTAAATGTTAACATAAACTAATAGTACATTTTAGCCTATAGTAAAATCCTTGCTGCTATGTTTTGTAAAATGAAGCCACTCCACACACGTATAAAAGGTTTGGGGCAGCCACCCATATAATATTCCTAGCTGCAAAGGAGTCTTTTAAGTTTCAGCACTGATGTAATCAGTACGGAGTCCAAAACAGAACTGCTCAAGGGTTGAAAAGATGGCGGTTATAAATGATCAAACAGGAAGTGACATATTAACAGGAAGTGATGTTGGTTGACCGGAAGTGATGTCTCTCTGACATCAGTCTGGGAATCGGGACAGGAAGTGGCAATCTTCTGGGTGCCGGAACTGGAAGTGACGTTTTCCTGGGCGCCGGAACTGGAAGTAACGTTCTTCTGGGCGCCGGAACTGGAAGTGATGTTCCTGATTCAGATAGGCTTTCCTGCGGCTGGTCTGCAGAGATAGCAAGAGAAGGTTTATTGCACCCCGCCCTCCCCTGGCCTGGCATGGAATTACTATTACTTGGTCCACACAACGTCCTCCTATTCACACATGTGTGACAGTTTATAACTGCAAAGAAGCAATCATACTGTTTTAAAAGACTGGCAAAGCACTTCTTCTTTCGGCTGCTCCCGTTAGCGGTTGCCACAGCGGATCATCTTCTTCCATATCTTTCTGCCCTCTGCCTCTTGTTCTGTTACACCCATCACCTGCATGTCCTCTCTCACCACATCCATAAACCTTCTCTTAGGCGATTCTCTTTTCCTCTTCCCTGGCAACTCTATCCTTAACATCCTTCTCCCAATATACTCAGCATCTCTCCTCTGCATATGTCCAAACCAACTCTATCTCGTCTATACTGGTTAATTTAATAATACAAATCAATTAACTTGGTTTTCTATATCTTACAGGCTAAAGATATTCCTCAATTCCACAATTTATAAGCAGGAGAAAAAGGATTTTTGTCCTTTATTAAATAGCCCTGGAAGCTTGATTTCTGTTTTATTTCCACCAAACTGTACTAAAAATGCAGGTTTTTAAACATTTTTTTTCTTATTTTCTAATTTTAAAAATAAGTGAAGTCACTGAACTTGTATTGTAAGGTGGTAATATGCAGTAGATGGTAGGAACAGTAATTTCTAATGGTGGCCATAAGGAAAGCCATGGGGAGTATATACACAAGGTTCTTTACTCTTGCTTGAGAAAAAGTTAAAAGAGGGAAGAGCATAAAGAGAGATTTACAAGGCCTAACTGATACATGATATATATAATGCTAATATGACAACAAATTCAGGTTTATTTAAAGCAAAACATTGTAGGACATGGCTATTTTGCCTTTACAAATAATGTAAAATCTGGAATATGCTTTGCTCTTTTATGCTAATAATACATTTTAACCTAAACATTAAAGGTAATCCAATATACTGCACAATAGATATTTTTAAATTAAAAAAATACATAAATAATGATTAATTGAGCAAGTTTTCTTACTTCAAAATATAAACATTCTTTTTGTGGCAAGAAGCTTTTAATTGCAAAGCAGAAGTGAGCAACACGATTAACAGAATTGTTATTTTTTAAGAAAAATCTTTCAAAAGTATCTTACTAACCATTGTTAGTGGCTAACTGGAACTGAGCAGAACCAGTATGAGAATCTACCTCATACACACAGCATGGATTGTGTGCAGCTAAAATTTTCTTAATTTTAATGCATATTTTGCTCTTCAGTTATTGTAGCATTACATTTATATCTCATATTGCCTCTTTATCTTTAATATTGACATATAGATCATAGGGATATGTATGCAGTGTGTAGGGTAATGTTTAAATTATTATATCAAATATTGTTTTGTTTCATTTGAAGAAAATTAAAATACAGTACTTATTTAGAAAGTGCAACTTACCAATATCTAAATACATTGCAAATTTAATTTTTATATAAATGTATATCAAATTATTCTTTGTTTAACAGTGAAAGCTGGAGCTAGAAGCTGTTTTTCCAAAAAAGAATATATAAACACAAAATCACTGTGAATGTGTAAGCCAAAGTTTCCCAGACTTACAGAATGAATCCTTGGACATAATACTAACTCTTGTGACTGATACATTTTTTTTCCAGATGTCTCAGAGCTAATGCACTATATGAACTGCAGTATTAGCTTTTTAGGTTACACAAAGGAAGTTATACGTGTTAATGCCAATACAAATGGAGCAGTGAGGTGTGTAGGACCCTGTGCCCGAGGTTATTCTTGTTCCGGTCATGGACAGTGTGAAAACAGACAGACTGGACCAGTATGCATGTAAGAATTCATTAACATTTCTACTGTATTTTTTCATATCAGATATTTGCCAATTCTGTATGTTTTTGTTTTGTTCCAAAGCAAATGCCAGGCTTTATCATTTATTTTACTGCCATTTATTTAAATATTTTTGAGCGTAATTTTTATAACTTAAAAAATTCTGATATTTTAGTCTTGAAAGTAAAAAAGGAATGTGATCATCAAAATGTGCAAAATTGGGGTGACAGAGTAGTTAGCACTAATGTGTAACAGGTACTGTACAGGGATGTGAATTCAGTTACTGCTCACCCTATCTGTGGAGTTTGCATATTTTCCCTCTAAATGCTTTAGGGTTATCCTGGTACTCCAGTTTCATTCCACATCCCATGTTGGATTAATTACCACTGTACATTAGTCGGTGTGTGCATGTTATGTTTCTTTCTACTTAACATAAATACGTGGTCTGAAAGCTAAAACAGTGTATTTGAAATTAAGTACTATTGTTTAAAAATGATTTATTCAGGTCCATGCTAAGAACTATTGAAGAAAATCTTTCTATTGTTCACTGAAAAGACTAGAAATTGAAATAAACCTAATCAATAAATAACATAAAAACACAATGTAGAAACATAATCAATCAATAGTACAGTATATCCCTGTTAATCTTCAAAAAAAAAAAATAAAAGAAGATAATCCGACAGCTACATTTTCATATCTATTGATAAACTTTCTAACTTTCATTATATATTTTAATGATCAAATAACTAATTTAATCATTATTTTATATACCATCTTTCTAGGCTGATGATCTGTTTTCTTTATCATATCAATCCATACAATATAGGAAATGTTTTGCTTTTGTGAACTCATTATAAAGTTTATATTAAGTCATATACAGTACCCGGTAAACACAAGCTTGGATCATTATATGTTTAAAGAAAGGCTATATCCAATCTTTTACCTCATTGACAGAATTAAGGACACAGTAAGATTAATAACACTTAGTCAGAAGAAAATATATTGCTGTATATCTAAGTATGAGTGAAAACAAATACTGTACTATGTTTTTCACTGCATCCTTAAATGGTAATGTGTAAAGTGAAGACAGTATTGGTCTCAGCCTTCAGGGACACATATCTTACTTAAGAACATAATGATGGCATTCTATCTTAACATTTTGCACATATGGAAATTACTTTGATTAATATCACTTATACCACAGACAATCAGTGCTTAAGAGCCCAACATAACTTTGTAGCTTGTGTAACCGGACAGGGTGGTCAATAGCTAATCAAAAGCTAATGAAAACTACCTTCAACATAAAATATGAGAACTTCACTGACAACACATGCAATCCTGTTTTTCTGCTATAACCAGTGTAGAGGTTAGACTGAATTAGGTTTTAATCACTAAGTAGAGACAGAAGCTGCAAATCTATTAAAATACTTTATCCAAAATGATTAAGAATGTTTGAGTCTACATCTTTTTTTTTTTTTTTTGAAAGGTCTGACAATAGACACTTTTAACATATTAGGGACTGTGGCAATTAATAGACATCTATCTATAATGTTAAGAATTGGTGCAGTCATCACAGTGATTAGGCATTTAATTAGTTTTGATGAGGCTGGATCTAAGTAACAGGGAGTAGATTTTCTTATATAAATTATAGCTATGATTCAATGTTAAGTTAAAATTACTAAGGTAATAATGTGTGAATGTGTTGGACAGGTAATGGACTGGTGTCAAATCAAATTAACCTAATGCCTTTGGAGATGTGGGAAGTAAACAGGAGTATTTTAAGGAAAACCCAAAACAGATGTGGGGAGAACATGCAGCCTCCACACAGACAATGTCCAGGTGCAGAATTCAAACCTAGGATGATGGGTCAATGAAGCAGCAGCTCATTAACAGTGTGCTTCCATGGCACTCCAAGTGGCTTTATGAATGATACAATTTATGGGAGTTTGATGATACTTCTCTCTCCGGGCTCTAGCTAACTCAGCAATCCAGATCAGCAACAGGATCTGGCTCCTATTTATTAGGTTGATTCAAAGTAACCATTTTTTTCTTGTTAAAGATTATGGGATAATGTAGCAAATATTGCAAAGAATATGACTACAGTACAAAAATTAATCACTGTAACTGGAAACTGAAAATTCTTATTTATGCAGTGCTGGCTTAAAAGGATATTAGACATAACTAGAAAGCATAGAAAGACCTTAATCAAGTTTGTCCAAGTTTTGTGCTTTCCTGAAATTATGATACACTAACCAAAGTTGATGGACACCTGACTGTCATATCAATATGATCTTGTTGGGCATACCATGCCAAAACCACAGGCAATAATATGAAGTTGCTGTCCATCCCCCTTTGCAGCAATAATCTTCTCGGAAGGCTTTCCACAAGATTTTAGAGTGTGTTTGTGGGAATTTGTGCCCACTCCATTCCGTCAAAAGAACATTTGTGAGGTCCAGGTACTGATGTTGGGTGAGAAGACCTGGCTCATTCCAATTACTCCCAATGATATTAAGTATGATTGAGGTCAAGGCTCTATACAGACCCCTCAAGTTCATCACTTCATCCACACCAAACTCGTCAAATAATGTCTTTATGGACCTGGCTTTGCACACAGTAATGCTAGAAAAGGGTCTTCCTAAACTGTTGACTACAGTATAATTGTATGTAGTATCATTGATAGTATCCTTCAATGGAACTAAGGGGATTAGCCCAAACTCTGAAAAAACAGCTCCAGACCATTACCCCTTCACCCTCCACTAAACTTCACATTAGGCACTATGCAGTCTGGATTGTGGCATTTGCCTCGCATTTACTCAACCTAGATTCATCCATTAAACTGCCAAACAGTGAATCAATCCAGAGAACACATTTCCACTGCTCCAGTATTCAATAGTAGCATGCTTTATGTTAATCTAGCCTAACCCTAACCTTGTGCATAGTGGTCTTAGGCTTGTGTAGTGCTGCTCAGCCATTGAAACCTATTTCATGAAGCTCCTGATGCCACAGGTCTTGTGTTGATGATGCTGTGTTTGTGCTTGAGCACTTGGAGGCCCTACTCTGTGAGTTTTCAGTCTACCACTTCATTCTGAGCTGTTGTTGTTCCTAGATGCTTCCCCATCACAATACTAGCACTTACAGTTGACTGGGGCAGATCTAGCAAAGGTGGTATCCAATGACAATGCCACTTTTAAAGTCACTGAGCTTTTCAGTATAATGCATTCTACAGCAGATGTTTGTCAATAGAGATTGAATGGCTATGTGCTTGATTTTATGCACCTCTTAGCCAGAGGTGTGCTGAAACACCTGAACACAATAATCTGAAGGGGTGCCGGCATGCTTTTAGCCATGCAGTCCAATATAGTATTTCCACTAACTTCACTGTCATTTCATATGCCAACTACACAGGTAATACATACTTAAAGCAAAATAAGAATATTATTTTCTATATATTCTGCAACTAAACTTAAATTATAATTATGCAGACTACTTTTTCTTTACTTGCATGCATTGACTAGCATTGCTTTCAGGATTTCCATTTTAAATGCTTTACTCAACAACAAGCAAGAATTATGAAATAGATTGAAATTCAAATATTTTACACCTCACACAGCTTGAAGTATGAAATATACCTATGCTAAACATATTTGTTTGTTTAAATGTCATTTCAAGCACCTAATATAAACCTTTTTTTCCCCCAGGTGTTTTGCTAAAACGTTTCAGTTTTACAGTGGCGCTCACTGTGAAATCCTGGAAAGAACTACTGGCTTTTATGCTGTTGTTTTTGGAGTTACTGGGGCCGCCTTGCTTCTTCTTATTGTCATCATCTTGGCTATCATAGTGTGCAAGAAGAACGTACAGTTTAAAACATTACAAGTGAGGTGAGTTTAGCATTTCATCATTTCACTAAAAAATGTCATCTACAGTTTAATCAATGTGACATTATACAGCAAAACTGAAATATTTATTTATATTCATTTTTGCCTGTTCTGACTAGTTCATCCCCGCTAGGCAGAATATTAATTTTTGCCAGAGACCTTACAGAATCTGCTTCTGGGATTCCTTAAAAATGGGGCTGTATCACTCCCTACAAATGTAAGTTTTACTGCCCAGTAGTAGGCTTACAATCTTAAATGTGACCATATTTGTTCATATAATTATTACCTATCCACATTGCTTACTCACGCTTAAACTCTTTCACATTGTGACAGATAGGGGGCGCTGTCGTCCCCTTGAACCCTCAGACAACACGTCAGACACCAGGTTAAAGTCAGAAATGAATTTAATTTCATAAATTGTGCACAAAGCACCTTCACAGTAATCCTCAATAATAAATCAATAATCACAATCCTCCACTCCCAGCAGCTCAGTCACTGTTCCTCCCAACTCGGCTCTCCCTTTGGTAAGTTATAAGCCTGCCGCTGTATTTGAGGAATGGAGCCTGTACTGAGTCCTTCCTGACCCCCAAACACACTCCTCCCCCCAGAAACTTGGCCCCAGTACTTTCCTACCTGGTTGATTTCATGTTCGTGTCCCGGTTTCTTCTGGGAATTTATCCTGCCGACTACGCCACTGTGATAAGAATACGCCAAAGACATCATAAAGGTTTGGGGCAGCCACCCGTATATTGTTTTACCCTGCTGCAAAAGTTTATGTTTTTGAAACACGATGTGCATAGAACAGAGTCCACAACAGAACTGGCTATAGTAGCCTAAGATTGAGGCTTTAAAGGTCTGGAGAGGAACTGATGTCATCAAAGGGGCCGGAACCAGAAGTGACGTCATCAAAGGGGCCAGCTTCGGAAGTGACGTCTTCGGAGGCGGCGGAACCTTGCAGGATTCTCTGGAAAGGTCTGTAGGGAACTGAGAAAGACAGTCAGCGCACTCTGCCGTCCCCTGGTCAGATGTTTTATTACACTTACTCAGACCCTTTAGCTTCCTGCTACTCGCACGTGTGTGACAACATATACAATGTCTTTTCAGAAATGGCTATTGGATGTTTGTTTTTTGTTCTCAGGAAGCAATTCTGCTACTAGAAACCCTCTAGCTAAGATTTACATCAACTAAGATAATTGTGACATTCTGTGTGTAGTTGCCCACAAAGATTGAAATTTGAATCACTCCTGAAAACAAAATCAGACATAAACCATTGCCTTCTTTTAAAATAGGAGCTAAAATGTATTGCAATTTTAGAATGAATTGCATTACCAAATGAAAATAATATATATTAAAAAAAAAGACTAACAAATATCTTTAAAAAATAAAAAATGACTAGCAAAGTTTTTCAAATGTGCAATTGAAAGTCAGCCCTGGTCACAGAATTATATCTCCAGGCAGTATTTTTTGGCAGACTAAAAGATTCTTTCACATACAATGCAAATAAGAGGCAAACTGATTCATTCTGTATTATATGAAGGCAAGCACAGGAATAAAAATACATAGAATTGTAGAAGACACTGTAAATGTTTTCTGGAAGTTAATACTGCATATGCTATTGTAATTTCTCATTGTCACACAATGTTTATCTTTACTTTGTTAACATATGTGAAACAGGTTTGTTGTAAATAATCATAACAATCTGCACTGCACTCATTAGCTGATCTTTTCACTAATATTCTGCAAGGCACACTATGGAAGAGACCCATTCTGCAGCAGTTGTGATCCATATTATACAAGCACTCTGCTGGTAATGAAGAGGCACAAAAAGCCTTGCTTCTTATGTTTACATCCGTAAGACAGCAAGGGTTAAATCCTTGATCCTCCCCAAACAGACATTCACACAAAGGCAAGTAATATTGAACAAAAACATTTACTAAACTGACTACTTAGCTCACAAGTCTCTGAACTCAGATTAGTATTTAGCACAAAAATAAAACAACTATGGGCTAGAATGAAAATGTTTTTAATCCTTCTTACAAAATAAATTGCTATACTAGTGTAGATAAGTTGGTCCAGATTGCTGACCATTCTAATTATTTCCTTATGTCACACAACTCTACAGTTTCACAGTTAGTAAATCTACCTAGAGAATTAATCTTAGCTTGCTATTAAGTATTTATTTTTAAAAGATTAAAAGAGGAAAATGACATGCATTGTAAAACAGCATATTCACATCATTTTAGAAAGAAAAAAAAGAATTTCTTTTTGTGAGATTCAGCCATTTTAAAATGAGACTAGCTGTGCACTTCACCTCACTGTTCTGTCCCCCTTCACAGCAACCTTTTAGCCCCAGGAGCATGGTTCCCTCTATCATATACTTTTTGCCTCAAATAATCACCTCCAAGTTCTTTTATTAAAATTATTGAATGCTGATGCCCAGATGTGAATTGCTATCTTTGTTCTGTAGACAGGTACACAGTAATCACCAAAAAATGACATACATACAGTCACTCACAGTCTTTCACTACGTGTAATGAAAAAGATCGTAGACAAACTTGAAAGGTGTTGAAGCGCCACTTATTTCATTCCTGGATCACGAAAAGTATCTTCAACAGGGGTGCAGGGCAATTTTGAATACATAGATATTTCTGTATATTGGGACATGGGACAGTACCAGCATAGGTGTTTGGTAAAGTTATAATAATTATTTTAAATTATTAAAAGTTAATGCAATATTGCTGCAAATCTAAACACAGCACTACCTCATCATATTATGGACTTGAGTAAATGCCTACTGAGAAGAAACAGTGAAGCTTGCTAATTACTTTAAATCACTCAAAAACATCCTCAGTTGTCGTTATTTTATCATATTCTCCCAAAAAGTGATTCAGCATGCATGCGTGCTTCCGTCTGTTTCATTGTTGTTTAGCTTTATAGCATAATCTGCCTTTTTCCTTTCCCCATTATTTTAACATGCATGCACACAACATGCCACAGAAAGCAAATAATGTTAAGTGACTGGTTTTGTTAACTTAATATCGATATGCAGATGGCCATGGCTCCCTCAAAAATCTAATGCTTTGATAAAAAAATACAATTTAGAACAATCAGTTCAGTTCAGAGTTATTGTCATTTGTACACCATGCACCACGCTTGCCACTGTGTGAATCTCACTGTATATGCTATCTAAAATTTACTAACACAATGTAATAGGTGAACAGCAGCCCTTACCACAATTACCCCATGCTTGAAGTTTCACTGTTCATGAGTTCAGTTAGGTAAAACCATATAAAAAACATAGAGCATGGTACTGCAATGTTTTTCACACACTGGAGTAATTAGCACACAGTCAGTTTCCACATGGAGGAAAGAGAGGATGGCATAGAGTAGGTGGGGCAAGCCATGGGTGAAGAGCACTTGCAATAATATGACCACATGAAAATTTAATAATAATCATGCTTACTTGATGTGGACATGCATCCGAGGCTACAGCACGGAAGACGGATGCAATGTGGTATTTGACTATATATAAGGCACAGTTTAAGGAAAAAAAAATCATATGATTTATGATCCAGTGTGATTTGAGTACAGATGGAACAGGAAAAAAAAATCTGATTTGAGGTGCATGTGCAGATGGCACTAGTGCATGTTTAGAATTCCACAGTTACAATGGAAGATGCGTTCTCAGATCAGACGATTTAATGGCATACTGACAGCTCTGCCACTATTAAACACTCATTACACTCACCATGGTAGAATATATAACCATTGATGAAACAGAATGGAACAACAAAAGGAGAAACATATGCAGCCTGAAATAACAATGAGACTAGGTGCACCTGTGGAATATGCAAAACTCCATTCATAAAGGTTGTTCTGAGCAAAAAAGCAAACAGGAAATGCATCCTTACCTCAAGAAAACAGTATCAGACCTCCGTGATTAAATTTATGAATTCCAGTTTACTTTTGTAGTCACAACCATGCCTCAAAACCACATCCATGGTTTTTTTTTAAATTGAACCCTTTGCCACTTTAAAGTGGACATATATTTTTGTTTGAACTCCTACCAACTTGAGCTCTATTTTAAAAGGGAAGAATAAGCTAGGTTTTCTTGTTTAATTTTCAATAAATGTTTGACTTTAGAAAACACTTTCTGTGGTAAATTAAAATATACTGTACCATGACAGTGAAGAAACAACTTCAAAAATACTGGAGCCCGGCCGGGACGCCCAGGAGGACCAGAGGAGGGCTTGTGCCTCCTCCAGACCGCGAGGGGGCGTCCGTCCTGGTTATGTTGGGGCCTCGGGTAAAGGGCTTCGAAGCCCAGCCCTTTCGGAACCCCTGGCCACCGCCAGGCGGCGCCCCAGTGCCTGATTATCCCGGGAGCCCGGCACTTCCGCCACACCAGGAAGTGCCAGGGGGAAGACGACAGGGGAAACCCGGACGGCTTCCGGGTGCGCAGCCGGCACTTCCGCCACATGGGGGTGTGTCCGCGGGAGATTACCAGGAAGCAGCTGGAGCAGCTGGAGCTGGAGCTGGGTTCCAATAAAAGGGGCCGGGAGGAAAAGAGGCACAGGACTGTGTGGCCTGGACATTGGGGGAATCGGTGCAAGAGGCACTGGGGTTTGTGCACGTGACTTATTTGTGTAAATAGTATTGTAAATAAACAGTGTTTGGTGAATTTAAGATGTCCGTCTGTGTGTCCGGGTCAAAGTTCACAAGTGTTAGCCCAAAAGCATTCCACTAGTTGTAGACAATTCTGTTTAAAGGTAGAATCTTCAAATTTTATAAAATGTACAAAAAAAATCTATTCATTGTTACTGCATATACTCAAAAACATTCAAAAGAAATGCTGAGCAACTCTTGTTTCCTTTAGCAAATGAGTAGATCATTGTGCTCTGGAATTTATATCTAAAACTGAACTCTGAAGCCTGATCACAGGTTCTTTGCACTTACAATAAAAGTCTATAAAGTTAAAAAAAACAGATTGATAATGAAATAATCACCACTAAAGTTCATACTAAAAAGAGTACACTAAAACGTGTTTGCATGCTACTTGGGATGAGTTATAGTTGACCAGTTCTGGAAGAAAGATATTATCAGATTTTCAGGACATTATCACTGAAGTGAATGCTTACATGTGTGAAGGAGATAAAACCTGGATTTAAAAAAAAAAAACTATGTGACATGCTCTTTTTAAACTGAACTCATTTTATTGTCCATATCATTTTTTCTAGTAATAAGCAGAGACGATGGTTTACACTTGAAGAAGATCATTTTAATTTTCAGAACACAGGTAGGTTTTTGCCACCTTCTGGCTGAAATTTTCTCACAAATATATCATGACTTATGCTAGCTATCCAATACATGATGATAGCCTTAGAATATACATTGACATTCCTTTTCATAAAATTTTTTATTTAACTTATAATATACTAAAAGAGCTTCATTTCACAAATGAATGTCAAGTATATTTCTGAATATATGAATGTGTATATCACTTTGCTCCACCTACAAGTTGTCTCAGATAAATTAGTTCCTCTAATTTATTTTTTAAGATTTGTCAACAAAGGCAACAAGTCTAGATGGGATACATGGGAGAGCTGGACGATATGATTTTAGAAGAAGCAATGCAGAATCTAATGAGACCTTACAAGGAAGATTCACTTCAAAAGATCCTTGCTGACACATCACACACAGTGGGTATATATATTTTACTGCAGATATAATATTTAATGTACAACTATGTACAGTAATGTTTGGTCAACTTCCTTGCATATATAGTAAAAACTGTCAATATATTTTTAAGAAAGCTATATAATTAACATACAAACTGTGTTGATATATCCAGCTTAAATGCAGAAGAGAATAAGTCCATTTCTGTTTCTGGAGCATGCAAAAGTATCTAAAGGTTATCAAATTAATCAGCACTGCTACAGACATGGGGAAACCTGGCCTCTTTAAGTAAATACCTGTTACCTTTTAAGTTTACTAACATTTCAGATTATTTGGAAACTTTGAAAATTCCTAAATGTGGAAGGATGGAAAAAATATGTATTTTTTATATAAAACCACCAGGAAATTAGTAACTCAGCCAATTTCAACGAATAGAGATCATAAGTTAATTCAGTCCCAGAATACACAAACAAAATAGGTGTCTTCTAGGAGTTAAACTAGGGACACATGCTGGTACAGAAGTTTAACTGCCAGCCTTATTGAATAATATTATTCAGTTTTAAATAAAGCAACTGCTAACTTCATGCACGAGACAAGGAGTGAACCTTGCTACAAACTGATACCTTCTTTGTGGATCACAATTTTGTCAAGAAATCCAAAAATTGTGACAACACTCAAGCATACTGTGGCTCTAGAAATTTACCTTAAATCATCAAGCATTGAGGAAATCATAGAAACAAACTACGCGACAGTGAATAAAAAAGAAAATAGGAGAGCCCATCATAGTTACTAAAAGTACTATATATTTAAATATTCTCAGTACAAGAGGACTGAGTGATCTCTTGAAAATATTTTTACATGCACATGGTTTACTTACTTGGTTAGGATAATTTAATTTAATATCTGCAAAGTTAATGTAAAAGTCTTGTGTATTTGCTCCTGAAGTACATGTGTAGCTGCATAGCATGTTTCTGGCAGTAACCTTAAAAAAAAAGTGCCTACAATATCAAACTAGAGTTAAGAAGGCTGATATGTAGATTTTAGGAAGAGTGTTCCATAAAGCTCTGCCAATTGATATATTCGTAGACATATACAGGGTATCAATTTAACTATACAATATATATGTATCTGTATCTAAATACAAGTTTGGAATAGGGAAATTTTAAACATGATAAATATCAAGTTTTCATTTCAAGTATTGCAATCTACAAAGAATCCAAAAGCACAAAAAATGTACAGGTTGTAATCAGATTTATGCCACACTCAAACTATTACTGTTCACACTAAAGTAATGTTTTTGCTAAGTAAAAGAAGCTTTAAGGTGGTGTGTTATTTGTAAAAGCTGATTTGACCTTGACTCTGTTAAAATGCTAAATATCTGCACATACAAAAACCTATGTACTTCAGCAATATGGACAATTATTGGTGTCACATTAAGCCCTGGCCGGCTATAGCATTTTTGCTACAATAGACAAAGCTGTAAATGGCAACCCAAACCCCAACCAACCATTCAACCCTTTCTACACCGTAAAAGCTTAAAAAATGTAGTATTATTGTTATTTTACATTTTGATAGTACTACTTATATAACATTTTGTTTGTAATCTGATAGCAATAAACAGATCATGAACCAATTTATATCTTCACACTCATGTATGCATTTTATGTAAACTACAGGTACATATTTGTATATTATTAATTTAATAATTATCGGTAACTGATGTCAAAGAAAGCAATTTATTATAGATATTAGGTAAATGAATATACATTTAGGACAGTGTATTTTATGTAAAAGTATGTGTAAACACAAATATAAAAAAATACTAATTGAATAATATAACATAATAAATTGATTGATTGGTTTTTCTAACAGAATACCTGAAATAAAAAAAGTAATTAATAATCCTTTATTTAATTAAAGTTCTTTACAGTTATAAAAATACAAATCAATGAAATTCAAAACTTCTTTTTTCTTGACTTCATCATTGTGAATATTTTTTTAATTCCTTATTTGGGTTTATTCACTCTCTACTGATGAGGTTGCTGTGAATCCAAAGGACATACTGGAGTGGTTCTCAACCTGTGGGGCGGGCACCCCTAGGGGGGCACGAAGTAACAAAAAGGGGGGAAGATGTGAAAAAAAGAAAACAAGAATCAAAAATATGAAAAAAATATCTGTTGAAACCAAAACAAATTAACTTAAACTACATTCTGATACTAGTACAATAAATATAGAGTTAGATAAATGTTGATAAAAGTTAAGTAGGTATAATTAAATATGCATCTACATTTCAAAAAAATGTTAGGGGGGGTGCGATTAAAACTGTTATGAAAACTTGGGTCACAAATACTTAAAGGTTGAGAAATGCTGACAAACTGTATAAGCCTATAGGTATATGCACGTGTGTGAGTGTGTGTAAGTATACAAATCAAATGAATTCTTCATTAAGTTTTGGTTATGAGTACCATTTTAATAAAGCATTCATAAAAATTTTAATTAAATGAACAGCAGCAATGCCATAAATTGAAGTGGTGATTTGTACAAAGTTGTCGGTGCCACTATGGGTAGACATCCTACACTCTAGAAGACAAAATAACATCACAACAATTGAGCATGTTTTCAGAAGTCAAACTAGGGTTAACCAAAGAACAGCACAAAAATACAAACAGACAATAAATGCATTAATGTTTTGAACACCACAGCAGATGGTCAGGTTAGGGAGCATGCATTAGTACAGTATGTTGCCACTCCAACATACAAACCATTTGGCTGACACGCAGTCCAGTACCAACCCCCCAGGAAATGACCATCTATTTGCCACAGCCAGGTGTTACATGGGTGTCTCCTTGGCCTGGCTCAGCAGCTCGGATCATCAGCAATGACACATAGCCGTAGTGCAGTAACTGATGTTCCCTTCATCAACACAAAGTCAAACCAGCAGTACTCAAGGATTCTCTGAAGAGACACAGTACCAAAGGAGTCCAGTCTTCATCTCAGGTCAATGGGCAGCATCCATGTCTTGCAGGTACATAGCAAAACAGGGAGACCAGGGCTCTTAAGACTTGAACCTTCACCCTTTTGCAGAGATATCGGGAGCGCCACATATCCCTATCCATTAACCTCATGATCCCCCATGCTCTCCAGTCCATCTACTGACTTCATAGGAACAGTCACCAGCTACATAAATGTCACTGCTGTCGACATTGCCTCTGAAGACAGATATACTGCTGATGACTGTGTTCAAGAGGTCATTAAAAGCCTGCATCTTGGTTTTTATCCAGGACACTCACAAGCCCAGACACTCAGACTCCTCGCTCAGTCTCTCAGGAGCCCCAATCAGAGCCTCCATTGACTCTGCAAAGATCACAGTATTGTTAGCAAAGTTAAGTTAAGTGAATCTCTCTTCTTAGTGACCTAAGAACTACTTTTAATCAGTCGATGCTGCAATTTAGGTCATCATTCCCCAAACAGGACATTAGCAGTTTGTCAAACATTCATGAGTTGGCAGAGTATATCATATTAAGAAATCATATGATTGCTTGAAACTTGGCTGGGGGAAAGTTCCGTGGCTGTCCATTACACTATAAATAGTTCAGAATTCACAAGGATTTAAACCAGTTATATTTTTTTCAATTGAAAGGCGTCCCCTTAGCAACCACGATTACATTTCTTGCTAAGACTGTTTGTTCGGCTCTGGTGGTCACTCGGCATGTTAGGTGGGAGTTTGTGTATATGTGCAAAGTCGTTAATGTGGATCATTGATAATTACACAGCAGAGAGCAAAGTTATAGTATGCATATTAGAAGTGCATAAAATCACTTCTGCAACTTTTATTATGGACAAAATAGCAAAGTACTCTGCCTCTCAATCAGATACTGTACCAAAGAAACCCACAATGAAGGTGACAGAATGCAGCTATGAAATAGCAAGAACAAAGATTGAGCTAGCATTAGTCTTGCAGGGCCAAACATGATTCTCAAATGAGAATATACCCCTGGGGACATTGTGTTAAAATGTTAGTAAATAGCGGTGAAATTTACTGCACATAGGGCTTCTTTCTAAAATCCCACCCCAATTTCCTCTAGTCCATGCACTTTAAACAGTGTGCAACTAAAAACGCAAGCGAAGCAACATCTTGCAAGCTAGCATCATTTATTGAGTTTGTTAAGGCAACATTAACAGTAAGCTTTCATAATAGATGTATTAAGAACAATGTTCAATTAAGCTTTGTCATAGGTGTGTTTGATGAATAAAATTAATTAACTAAAACCACTTCAGAGACTTTGTTTGAATTCACTCACTCAGGATAAAAGTGACGGCTTGCTTACCACCAGAACATGGTAAAAGTTTAGTTTACCAAGGCCATCTGTGTGCAAGCTGATGTTTAAAATACTTAAACAAATGATATTGGTTATACAGTATGTCATTAATGTCTATAATGGAAGAGCAAGTTCATTTTTTAAATACATAGGGAACCCCATCTGTGTATGCAGATCAAAGCATGCATATGTATGAAAAAAATAACCACTGGTGCTTTTAGAATTGTTTTTGGAACACTAGAAACAATCTTTAGTCAAGTGCGATGGACATGCCTACTTCAAAACTAGTCTAGTTAGAGAGATTATGTGGTCTAATTATGTACTACATTTTAAAATTCTATATTCTGTTCAGTTCGGTAAAATCATATAGCCAAGAGGCCAACTGGAAGGAACTAGGAAGCAGATATGCACAGGACACTGCCTCCCCCAGAGCACTAGATGGTAGCCCACCTGGGTTGCAGTGGTGCCTCAGATGCTCGCAGGGCACCTTAGGAGTTGGAGTTTAGCGCAGGCCTGTTGGGTTCTGTGGGGGCTGCCAGAGGGAGCTGCAGAGCCAGAGTACTCCCAGATAATACTGATGAGCCACCTGAAGTGCTCTCAGGTGCAGCATAAAAGAAGCCGCCTCACTTTACTCTAGGAGCCAGAGTCGGGAGGGAGAAAGACGAAGCTTGCCAGAGGAGGAGTGAAGGCGGAAATAGAAAGAGAAAAGTAGAAAAGATAAAAGAAAAGGCACTGTGTACTGTGCTTACTATAACTGTGCTGAGGTGGTGGGAATGAAATGAAGGTGTTTCCCACACCTAAATAAAACGTGTGTTGTGCTGGACTTATGCCTTCTGACTGTTGTTTCGGGTGTTTGCGAAGCTGATGTGCTCCATGGTAGCCACAACAGATATAATTTTTTAATATTATTTTTAAGCAGTAATTGTATCAAACAAAAAATCATTAATGGATAGGTCAAGTGATCTGATAGGGTATGCACAGCCCCTTAATACCCAACTAGAAAGGTTTGTATTGTTTTAAGTATAGGTGACCTGCAAGAAAGAAATTATTAGAGCAGAATGGATTTGATTATCATATATGTTGATAATTAAAATATTTACATTAGCTGTGGTTATAAAATGTATTTGAGAAAAGAAATATCCTTTATTTGAGGTTTAATTTAGTAACATAGTGCATGGGCCAGGACACACCATTACTTTGCCCATGGTTCAGCATAAAGACAAGCTCTGAAAAGCTGAGTATAAGGCTTGTGTAGATTAGGAGAAGAAATGCCGGTTATGCAAAAATAATATACAGCAATATAATTGGATCATTGGGAGTTTGGTGTTTGTATTGAGTCCAAGTGTTTGTAAGTCTGGATCTCTATTGTTTAAGTAAATGACATTCTGTAAATTTTGCCACCTAAGTCCTATTTTGATTATATGGTAAAGCTGGTCCTGCATCAGGCCTTCCAATTATTTCCTGTTCTTAAATATGTAGTAACATTTAACAGGGTCTGCCACAACAATCTAAAGTCCCGAGAATTAATTACTATGAAGTATTGAAAAAAATAGAATAAAAGACCACTCAAGTAATTTTGCATTTAAATAAGCAGTTTATATCACAGAAATGAAACTGAGGCCAACATAAATGTGAAAATGAATCAACGTAGAG
Source organism: Polypterus senegalus (assembly GCF_016835505.1). Lineage (NCBI taxonomy): Eukaryota > Metazoa > Chordata > Cladistia > Polypteriformes > Polypteridae > Polypterus > Polypterus senegalus. The sequence goes on along the minus strand of NC_053159.1, from coordinate 67,020,620 downwards.
AACAAAAGGGTTGTACAACATACCAATGCACCATCATCACAGATTTTGTAGCATTATCCTATAGAAACAATTGATTTTTACTTAAGAGCAGCTGTTGTTTAAACTTTGATGTATAATACCAGTCTGTGACAGGTTGCAGATCTGCTGACTTAAGAGTGGGAAACATGAATTTTCTCTCATATGGTATTCAGTTTGGTAATATGCAGTATCTAAGAAGCATTACAAAGAATATTTATAATCAGTCATCTTTTTAAAATGTCCTGCATTACTATAGTGAGTCTTGTATGCTGGCATGTCTTCCACTTTGAATGTTCATGAATACAGCTGTTAGGAAGCTTAGCTTTGCTTTTTGCAATGTTTTTTCAATGTTTTTACTTCTTACAGGTAATCAGTGTGAATTATGTCATTATTAAAACATTTTCAGAAAATATTTCTTGAAAAGCAGCAAATGCCACATCTAACGTCACCACATGCTCTCTTGTATTACAGATGACAGGTGAAGAAGCCAAAGATGGAACTGTCTTTTGTGATCACAAAAATCCTGCTGCTTCAGCTCATTGTTTTATTCATTTCCTCACGAAGTACCTACCTGTTTCTTGAGCACAGAATGACATGCAATAATAATCAACTTTCTTTTATTTCTCATCAGAGTCACTAAATATTTTACATTACAATACATTCAAAATATAAATAAGAAAGAGATCAAAAGTATTCCCAAAAGAACCTTTTTATGTATGTTACAAAATGTACAAATTAAAATATCCTTTTTATACTGTATCATGCAAAAATGAGAAAGAAACCAATTTACAGTAGAAAAGCTATAAAACCAGGGCACTTTTCTTTTTTCTAGTATTTTATGTTTTAAAAAGTCTTCAATAAACAAGAAAGGCAGAGCAAAGCTAAATCTATTACTGCTATGCAATAAGTACTTATTTTAAAGAAAGTGGCACACCTTGGTTAACACTTTATTTCATACTGCATGAACTTAACAGTTTCACATAATATGTCCATACTCTAATGCATACAAGTAGAACTACCACTTTTTAAACTAGTGTCAGATAATTTATAAGTAAGCAAAGCACTCCAGTGAACTGTTAAGATGTCTTTTAATATATTCTTGTTTGTTCTTCATCTAAATTGTGTATTGTTCCTTTAATATGTTATTTAATAATCATTTTCATGGAAACATTTCTTAATAAAGAGCTGTAGAATTGTATTCTTTACACTACTATCTGTACAACTGTACTCTTTAAACCACACACTGCTGACACATCTTAATTATGTTAATGCTTTAAACATTTTTTAAAGTTATACTAAGTGCTGAGAGTTGATTTGAGCACTGTATTGTTAGTATTGTTTGGTGGAAAACTGATTGTACAGGTGAAGGGTAAAGGAATAAAAACAGGAGAGAAGAAAGAAGATGTGCCATGCTCTGAGCCTTCAATTAAAAACTTAATATCTATTCATGACCTGCATAGGTTTATTGTGGGTTTTAGTTGATTTACAAAAGTGACACATTATGAATGACACTATTTGCCTTATCTTCACTTTTGAAATGCCTTTATATTACTCAGAGAAGTTTTAATCAAATAAGTTTCTTGAAATCTCCCAAATCATATTATAATAGAATCCTCAGTTCTTATTGTGAAGTGGTACTTGGTGAAACATTAGAATTTCTGTTTAATATCCCTCTGAAAAAATGGCTATATTTTGATATGCTATGTTTATATTTTGGATTTTTGAGCAGCCTGTACTGTGCAATAAAACTAAAACGTATGGATTAAAAATAAATATTAAATGTTGAAAAGTGCAGATTAAAAATATTCATGTAATTGTAATTGTATAACACATACACATTAGAGGTATAATAAATGTTTAATAATTATCAAGTAATAAAAATAGTACATAAATAATAGATCAACTCCTTCTATAATTGTGGGGAATGCCCGAGAAGACCATTTTTATCACCTGGAAATTAAGCTCTTTCTCAGTCTTTCTGTTTGTGATTTGAGATAGAGCAGGTGCCACGTGCCAAATCTTAACCATTTAAATTAGCCGTAGAAAGAGTGAGAGGAGTCCTTCATCTTGGCTACCTTGATAATGCACCTTTTTGTATATAGGTTCTATAGGGACAATAGTGATATCTGCATGATGTACTCATTTGATTACACAACTCTCTGCAGCTCTGTATGGTCCTGTTTTGAGTCATTTCCATACCAGGCAGTGATGCATCCTATTGCTGTATGTCACAAAGAGAATTACATAATTTTTAAAAGTACAATACATATACTTTTCAAAGTATATATTTTGCAAAACGTCAAAATGACTCAATGACTTAATCATTACAATTTACATTATTCAATGGTACTTCAAGTATGGTCTAGGAGCCCAGCAAAGGTCAGACATGACAATTCATTGTTAGATGTTGTCTAACCAGAGGTCTAAAAGTAGCCAGCTTTCATCAGATTTTTAGTGAGGATGCAGTTTTTATGTCAGCTGCCAAACCAGCATAACTGTCATTAAACTAACATCAGATGGACTAACACACCTAGTTATGGAATTAAAAAAAGACATTTGCTGTGACAGTAACTCACTACTACAATTTCACTTCTATAACTTCATAGTAGTCCCAAGTGAATTTTACTTTTTCACGTTTCTTAATTTTTATCGTAATTATGTACATTGCAAGTATAAACATATCCATTCACTTTTTCCTTAACCTACACATTCCTCTTCAGACTGCGGGTCACAAAGCCTATCCCAGCAGCCTTAGGCAAAAGGCAGTAACTAACACTTGACAAGTCTCCAGTTTATTGTTTGGTTCTATCATAGAAACACACTCACTCACATTGTGCCATTTTAGAAAACACAATTGAGACTAACATGCACATCTTTGGTATGTTGGGGGAAACTCAGAATGCAAATTCCTGTCCAATCCTGGAAAAAATCCTGAATCTTTGCAAAAGTGATGATAATCACTGTGTCACCATAACAAATACACTTAAAATAAAAATCTAGGTCATGAAAAGTCAGTATTTTTTTCAAGTGTGTGATGTTTAAATCTCAAGCCAGACAGTATGAAGTCTGCACATCCTCTCCATTTACATGTCCATATAACTTACACTTGAGTAACCTTGCTTACTTAAACATAACAAACATGTGAAGGTTATGTTAACTGGCAAATCAATCTGAGCAATGCAAGTGAAACACAGGTCCATGGTTGAAAGTGCAAATTAAGGGTACATTCCTCACAAAGGTTCCAATGTTTTTCTTCACATAAAGAACCATAGACTCATGGAGTAAATTGCCAAGTAGTGTGTCAGAGAGTAGGAGTTTGTGACCTTCAAATCTCAACTTCATGTTTTTTGGAGAATCTAGGTGAATAGGGTTTGTGAGCTTGCTAGGCTGAATGGCCTGTCTTGTCATAACTGTTCTAATTTACTGTCTTGATAGCATACAAAACAGTGAAAAACATTTTACTGCTAGTGTCAAAAGAAAGTGCAGAAACAATAAAAATATAGTGACAATATGGCACAAAGTACACTGACTTGTAGCAGCTGAAGATCACTTAACTTAGCAATACCAATGAACAAATAACAGTAAATATAGAACAGCATTAGGTTGCTATTATACAGTAAGGACATAACAGAAAACGAAACCAGACAACAAAAGTAATTGAGCTGCAAAATAGTAATGGAAAATAATTGGTAGTAGTTGAGATGCTTACAAAGTGGATACTTTGTCAATGATCTAAGAGAGGAGATAGAAATGCCATGGCTCCCCGTTAAAATCTGTTTACACATCTGATGCTATGTCAAAATAACCTTTTATCATTTATAAGATGGCAGGAGAATTAATAGTTTTGTTGCTAGGTAGTGCAAGTAAGGGAAAAATGAAAAAAAATCTGTAAAAAGTAATATGAAAGTCAGAACCATGACCATTTTAAACCTTAACGAAGGCAAAAAAAACAAGCGAGTGACTTTAAGAAAACATGTGCTAGATGCAGTATTACTTACAGCATGCTGCTTAAAACCTTGGGGAATAGTAGCATAAAAAATGCTGTTAGCAAGAAAGACAGATCAGTTGTAAAGGGTAGTAGGAATAGTGGAAGAAACTGGACAACAACTTTACATTTATTTCTAACTCTATGTCCTGAACTGAAAATTACAGGCTCCTAAAAATCTATTCTCAAAAGTGAGATGAAAGTGAGAGGGATATTACTCTACATATAATAATATAACACTTTCAAACCTGCTTACTCTAATTCAAGAAATCATCAGAAATTAAAGTGATAAAGTGAAAAAATCTAAAACTTTAACTTTGAAATTAAGTGCACCATATTCTGGTTTGTAAGTTTTTCTTTTCCATATATATATGCTACAAAATATAACTGTCTCACTGTATCAACAACTGTAATAGAACTTTATAATACTCATATTGTTTTGGAAAACTTTTGGAAAACTTGTAAGTTTCATTGTCTCATAGACAAATATCAATGGAATTCACCTAAATTTGAAAAGTCAATTCATACAATGTATGTAGGTTATGTAAAATATAACATGCCAAGGTAAAGCAGGTAACGATGAGTACATATTTGTGGAATTGACATTAAAATTAATTTCAAGTGTGATTTCATAATGATGAAACTCATTAAAAAACATTTCTTGTAGTTTTATTGTTTTTTGGGGGGCTGCAAAAAAATTAACCTTGCTCCTTAACAGTTTGACAACACTATATACTGTACTTGGACCTGTGAATTTCTCAAAAAGTGATCCAAATAAAAATAAACAGGAATCAATTAATCTTTTGGAAATGCAACATAACTAAACACAACCCATGATGAGACAAAAAGACATTCTCTTAGAGAAAAGCTATATAATCCAACAAGGCAGTAAACTGGTATCCAAAGAGGTTGAGAACAAATATTGCAGCTGTGATCTTTCTATTTAAACTTTCTGAAAGGCACATTGACCAAGGCCTCCTGTCCTCAGTCAGCTCCACCTGCTGGGAATCGTAGTCCTGGTGTCAGCACTGCCACAAGGTAGCTGATGAAATGAAACTGTAGGGGTGTGGGGAAGATGGGGAAAATTTTATATATACTAAACACCATTTTTCCTTGGCTAATATCACACATTTTACTTGTCATGAAACAGCATAGTTTTATGATACTTTTTGTAAAGCTAAACAAATTAAATTTTGCTGAAATCAATGACTCAACACAAATAAATGACCCCCAACCCCACCTCTGCCGTTTTGCAGTCTATGATGATGGGAGAAGAGGAATGATTAAGAAAGCAAGAGAGAGAGAGAGATAATGATATTTTACATTGCATAAATGGTATAATATATTATTTACTGTGCTACTTTAAGTAAAAAAAAAAACCTCAGTGAAGAGTTTGTAACATAGAAACACATCAGCAATTAAAAACATAAAACTCTTGAACAGCCTAGATCGTACAACTACACAATTTTATTTTCATTCTCACCTCAGCAATGAATATGATGAATATGGAGTTTCTTCTACAATCCTATTTTTTCTTCCTGTTTTCTGCCTGAATCTGTAGTTTTTGCTTTCTTTCTTTCTTTCTTTCCAAGGCAGACAAGTTAAAATAACCTAATAAGCATAATTAAACCAGCAGGTGGCAGCACAAACCACGGTACTATTCTAATTTTTTCAACTGCTCTTTAGAAACTTCTAACTTTTTTCATAGCTTCTTGCAGCAGTTCATCATTCTGATCAAGTATTTTCAATTCATTTTACTTTACTTTTTTCAACTACAAGGTGTCTGATAATAAAGCAGTTACGTACTACAAGGTGTCTGATAATGAAGCAGTTAAGTTCTAATGCCTGTTATGTCTGGGTTTAAATTCTGGGACAGGTACTATCTTAATGGAGAAGGCACTCCCCCCTTCTGTCTTCTAACCTTTTATATACACTTCCCAAAAATAATCACATTAGGTTATATGGCAAGGTTAAACTGAAACAGTATGTGTGCAAGTGTAGCCTTAATTGGAATAATGTCCTTTCTTGCGTTGCTTTCTTCTGTGCATCCAGAGCTTCCAAAACATCGCCCAGGCTCCCTGTAAAACCTAAAATTGGATTAACTGGGTTCAGAAAATTGATAGATTGATAGTATGATACATACTTGAGTGTTACCGTATGCTTAGCGCTGAGCAAATAGAAAGCCATTTTACATTATCTGAACAGCTCCTGGCAATTATTGTACTCTTTAATGTTCATCATTATAAATAAAATTCAATTTAGCACTGCAGACATCTGAAGTCTAACAAGTAACATATTTAAGGTGCAAATCACTCAGATGAGACCCTACACTGGCAATATGCACACATAACCCACATGCTTATGCCCACACAAACACATTGGGCCAATTGATTAGACATCTGCCTTACAGCAAGGTTGGCAAATCACATAGCTTACTCTGGATATAATCTATTGACACTCCAACAGAGTTTTGATAAACTACTAAGGTTTTTCTATGATTTACCTGGAAATTTGTCTCTGGTGGGAAATGGCACAAAGCAGGCAGAGTGATGTAATAGCAAAAGCATTGAACCTTTAACTATAAGGTTACCACTTCAATACTTGACTCTAACTCACTTTGTGACTTTGAGCAAATCATTTAACGTACAGTATGTCTACTGTAACTACAAAAAATAAAATGTTTACTTATATTGTATGCTCTGTACATTGAAATGTGCTCTTTACTTGAAAATCACATTAAGGGTTCTTTAAAACAAAACAAAAACAACAGAGTTCTGTGGTGCACATCATGCTGAGCAGAAAAGTCAGCCAATACCTAGATGTTGTGACCTTAATTTAACTATGTCAGCAAGAATTTCAAAGTTTATTTCCAGATGTTTCACAGTTTCTCCTCAATAAATTACTCACAGGAAGCAGTAAACAGATTTGGAAGTACAAGCAGAACAGTGCAGACTAAAGCCTCATATTTTGATTATTTCCTGAGATGTTGTCCCCTCTAGTGCTCTGTTTCTAGTTTTACACAAGCAATACTCTGATGGAAATGCAAATCTTTATTAATTTTTTAAAACTAAAGACAGAATTGTTCGATTTTACAACTTTTCTGCTAGGTACACAGTTTTTTCCAGTCATTTTGTCATCGGTTTTCCAAAGTATAGATATGCATATTGTTAAGTATGAAAAAAATATATATTTCTTACTGTACTGGAACAATAGCATCTACACTACTGCTTCTTCTTGTACTCGTGGCCAACCACCTAGTAAGAAAAAAGAAAAAAAAGAAAAAACTCCAACATAAGTACATCTTTTCATTTCTTCACTTGGCAGGACATTTAAGGCATCCTTTACATATTCTACAACTCTGTGAGGACCAATGTGATATTCTACACTTTGGTGTGCTGGGCCTGCATAATGCCTCACAGTAACTACAACTGTCTAGTCAGGCTTTTTCATTCTTTCTTTTTAGTTTTTTCCATTTTAGTCATTCTGATGTATATTTCAGAGGGTTTTGTTGTTTGCATTGATATACAGTACAGGCCAAAAGTTTGGACACACCTCCTCATGCAATGTGTTTTCTTTTATTTTTGAAATAAAACCAGGTGACTACCTGTTGAAGCTCATCGAGAGAATGCCAAGAGTGTGCAAAGCAGTAATCAGAGCAAAGGGTGGCTATTTTGAAGAAACTAGAATATAAAACATGTTTTCAGTTGTTTCAATTTTTTTGTTAAGTACATAACTCCACATGTGTTCATTCATAGTTTTGATGCCTTCAGTGAAAATCTACCAATGTAAATGGTCATGAAAATAAAGAAAACACATTGAATGAGGAGGTGCGTCCAAACTTTTGGCCTGTACTGTATGTGCCTATTCATTTATTATTGAGCTTCTGTAAAAAGCAAAATTTTCAGCTATAGACAAATAAAGTTTTGTCTATATATCTATCTACTTTATTGGAGCAAGCAGTTTCACAAAACTGATAATTGATGTAACACAGTCATCACTTTATGCAAAAAATAATTGAAAACCTAAGGGTAAGCATTCACCCCCACCACACACCAATACCTTCTAGAAGAAAAAAAAAAAAACTTTGGCAGTGATTTCATTTTTGACTTTTCTTTGGAAATATCTAAAATAAGTATACACGTTTAACTCTGGAGAATTCTGTACATTCATCTTTGAAGGGTGACATTTTATTAGGCCAATCAAGGACAAGTTTGAGTTCATTCCTTGTACCACTGTAATGGCAAAATTGAGGGTCATTATGACTAATGCAACCAATCCTCTCCATGACATGTTGTCTTGGGACATCTTTATGGAGGAATAAATCCATGTCAAATATAAAACTCTTTATGACTGCAGCTGTCAAACAACAGAGAATTACTAGTAGTATCACATGTACAGAGTAAAATGAAATTCTTTCTAGCATGACTGACCAACATGCAACATGTCTTCAGGTGCCATGATAAACAACAATTTGTTAAAAGCATCACTTTGAAAAAAATCCAATTATATTTGATACGGCTCTTTCCATAAGTTACACTACTCACAAATATCCATCCTACCATTTTACAAATAGATTTAGCCTATTTAATATTCCTAGGTAGCCAGATTCTATGACAGAAGTAGTAGGGTGCCAGTCCATCACAGGACACATCTGCACACTCCAACAAGACCAAAGCAGATCCACCATTTAACCAACAACGTAAGTCTTAAAGGTTTAGGAATAAATCAAACCCACAGTTAAGGATGCAACAATTGAATGAAGTGGGAAGCTATATAGTGGAGCCGTAAAAGAAAAGGCCACATGACTTCAGAGAGCATTCTAAGGCCATGGTTGTCATAAATGTGGCCTGACACCACTGTGGAAATGAACAAAGATGACTTCAAATTAATAAACCACTATTATTAAAAATCAGACTTTAAGCATGCTACCTGTGCACTGTGCTGAACAGATTCACCACAAGAGTCTGCGAATTAAACTGTTTTAAGCATGTCTTCCATCAGCATGAAATGTATTAAAAGTAGGGCCCCTTCACCTTCCAAATTATGAAACTCAATTTTAAAGAATATTCAGTTTCAATATTTTTTAGGATTAAGATGTTTAAAAGTATACTTTAAATTTGTTGTATTTGAAAGTTAAAATTTTCACGTCTCATATTTTTCATGATATTATTGGCCGATACAATATGTTTCAGCTTTTAATTTAATGTTCTTTTCACTTTCATTAATACCTAGATATATGTAACATCTATGCAAGCTGTATAGCCAATGAATTATCTGATTCCTTATTTACATTTTTCAATAACATCTCTTTTTTTTAAATTCCTGCTGTCAAACACACTATAGAAAATTAAGAACATTTCATTAAGATCACCTTACTTCATGAAGGCAGATAAGACAACTAAAGAGAAATGTCAAAAGCTTTTCTGTTTTCCATAAACTTAAGAGCATCCCATAACGCAAGAAATTAAACAAAACATTATATTGACATTAACTCAATATTTCTCTTTATTACTTACATCATTTTTGTTGCTAATATATTTGTTGCATAGTTCTGGATCTCACATGTATGTATTTTTTTGTTGTTTGTTTTGCTATTTTTGTTTTTTTTTTCTTCTTTATTGCCGCTAACGCAGGTGATTTTACCTTTGAGTATCAATAAAGTTCTATGTCCCTTTCTAAAAAGGCTTTCAAATATGTAAAATTAAAAAAAAATGTTTTAAAAAGTCCTGCGGTGGGTTGGCACCCTGCCCAGGATTGGTTCCTGCCTTGTGCCCTGTGTTGGCTGGGATTGGCTCCAGCAGACCCCCGTGACCCTGTGTTCGGATTCAGCGGGTTAGAAAATGGATGGATGGATGGATGTTTTAAAAAACTCCAAGGGATGTATAATTCCAGAATTTTAATGCGAGATTCTGTAAATTAAAAAGGCAAGACGGAAGAAAACAAAATTACAAAAAGTCCCGTTTTAAAAAGCAGTTTCATATGACAACTTTGGTGTGTAATATGGGCTGTACGTGATTTGCATATGACGTAGTGCGTATGTATATATGTAGAACGGACAGATTGCAACAGCAGTTCTCAGTATTGTATGTGTTAGAACTGAACTTGTTAAATTAAGTGTTAAATAGTTATTACGGCTGATCCTGAGTATTCTTTGTAGAAGACAGGGAAGCCACATGCTTATTAACGTCAACCCACAAAGCCTAATGTATGGTTAGAAAGGTTAAATTGGTAATACTAAAAAGGCTTTAAGAGTTGAACACAATGACAGAAATAACATTTTTGAAAGGAGGCAAACCTCAAATGAGCGCAACTGCGGAATCGCGTTATCTCCAATGAGAACTACTATACATCGAAGCAAACAGTTGTGTCCGAACGCTAAGATCAGTAGATCACTCATTTGCTGAGGAAAGGGGCTATGACTGCGCCTAGTGATGGGCCGCTCGATACTCAGGTTTCGACACTGTGTCGAGCTATCGAAGCACTGGAGATCGAAGCACCGCTTCGAGGCTTGCTTCAAATGCGCCCGTCACGTGATTTTGAGCACGCTAGCGTAATGACGTCATTGATATCCGCGCAGTCAGCAGTCGATTTGGTCAGTAACTAGTCTGCTGAAGTGCTTTGGCTCAAAGCGTAAATAGCGGTTGTCTGTGTTATATTGATAAAATACGCTAACCCGAGTTCAAATCCTAGTTGGGGCTCGCATATGTTGAAATAAGGATTTTGTATAAAACAGTTAAGTAGTACTTGTTTGAAAGTTAACAAATATATTTTGGAGACATTATGAACGATTTACATGGGGCACCTTTTTCCTCGGTGTGGAATTGTGTCCACCAAGAATCTGTAACAAATCGATGAGCATATTTTGCGTAAGGTAGCACGTATTGTAACAATCCAGAATCTATTCTACCCCATGTCGATCATATCACAGAGGCTAAGAAATGCTTCACTAAAGCCGACGTGGTCATTACACCAGTATATGCGCAAGACATTCCTCATTAAACGTTTTTACTATTCAGTGATTCCCAGATCTGTTGCCGATTTGTATTATTGATTTCCAAAAAGCAATGTGAGTAAAAGCGTGTTCTGCATAACTAATCACAATTGTCTTTAAAACAGAATCAGCGCCATCAACAGTGTCTTCTGCAATTTTAGGAAAGCCTTGGGATTTCTGCGTTAATGAGACAAAAAAGTTGTAAAGAAACTTTGCAAATTCATCCAAAGGTGAACGTAAAGATCACTCAAGTACTGAGAAGAAGGAGAAGCTGGATAAGCACATCTGGAGCCAAACTTTCAAAAAAGCACCTGACTTTGTCATGAACATTCCTTTAGTTGTGAATTCATCTTATCAAAGGCTGCGCTGGGGGGGTAAATAAGTAATCTTCCGAAGTGCAGCACAACAGAGTAAATAATTGATGTAAATAGAATTACTGAAAGACTAAGTTTTTGCCGTTTCTGTATTCTTAAACCATCTTCCAGTTACACAATCCCCCGCAGTCAATATCACATTCAATGTTCTCTGCTCCTTAACCTGTCTTGTTACCCAAAGCATCAACACTCAGTTTCATTCAAGGCTTTACCGTCCTTCCTTTCATAGACATAAAATAAAACACATTTCCTCTACATGTCCAATAATAATAGTAAACTTGCAGGAACGAGAAAAGCACAAGATGGGAATATTTATGACAAGAGCCTGGACATCAGGATGAGAATGTGCCTTGTCACCCATTACGTGAGCTCGTCTGCCATCCCTCGGTTACACTGGCACACGTTACACTCGGAGCAAATGCAATGGAGAATATCATTCAATCATCAATCAACATTTATTTATATAGCACATGTTCATACAAAAATGTAGCTCAAAGTGCTTTACAAAATGAATAGAAAAATAGAAGACACAATAAAAAATAAACATAAGTCAACATTAATTAACATAGAATAAGTAAGGTCCGATGGCCAGGTTGGACAGAAAAAAAAAAAACTCCAAAGGCTGGAGAAAAAAATAAAATCTGTAGGGGTTCCAGACCACGAGACTGCCCAGTCCCTCTGGGCAATCTACCTAACATAAATGAAACAGTCCTCTTTGTATTTAGGGTTTTCATGGAAGGACCTGATGATGATGGTCACGTAGACTTCTGGCTTTCAGTCCATCAATGTTGGTGCATCAGGATGCTTTGAGTAGGTGGTGGTGGCGCAGGCCACCGGAAAAAAACAGAAGAGAGTTGGGGTCAGTATGGATTTTGGAGCCACTGTGAATAGTTATTATGAAGAATTGAACATACAGAGTATCAGTATTAAGTTAAAGTGAAGTTATAAAAGGCCATGTTAAAGTAATAACATGTAATAAAGTAATACCGACAATGTACACCTTCAGAAGTGGAATAAATCGACTGTATACGTAGAACATTTCAGATAAACGATGAATTTTGTTAATCATAAACAATGCAACATAACTATTATATGTGTTGTTACTTTTTATTTATACTCACCAAACGTTACAGATCTACATGGGAAATGAACACAGGTAATATGTTTATAATCATTCTCACTAAAAGACACTGTCAAAATATATTAATGAGAAAATTGAGACACATTGGCCTTTAGGAAATATAAAAAAGTGTGTGTGCTGTCACTTAGGACAGAATGCATTGTTAACGTGACGCACTCTCTACTGACACGATGTCACGAAAAAAAAGAAACAGTGCAGTCCATGCTAACTCAAATCCTCCTTGATGTTTGACCTAATGATTAATTGTCAATATCAAATCGATAAAATCATTTTAAGAAGATGACAAGTCTGCTATAGTCAGTTTAATCAACGCTACTTTTAAAAAGTTTCCTTATACAGAATATAAAACAGAATCTCAATGATACGGGACTCATGAGTAGTAACGAATAATATGTGACACTGAGAAATTATAATTCCTAATAACGGGAACAAGTAAAACTACGACTTCCTAAAACGGACACTGTAAATGTAGGCATTTCAATAAATAATTTAGGAGACTTGTGTGTGCATTTCAATATCGATTTAAGAACTACGTAGGCCACCTGTTGTACTATAAACGGTAGCTCAAGCAGCACTTAACAGTAAATAGTCTAACAGGACAATGACTGACTGAAACGAAGATGCTGCGCCGCAACAATTAAGGTTCACACTGTCGTTCTGCATGTTTAGAAGGTTGGCTGAAACTGTTTATAGCGAATTGTCCCAAGTTGGAAGTGCCATATAGCGATCAGACACGAAAAGACACATTTAGGCATAATGGACAGTAGTATATTTTTCTACAATACAAATTCAGTACGACACCTGGGTCTCCAAACACACAAATATGAAGCTTATTACATTTTACAGTGAAACTCTTTACATACACAATATAATTAGGGGCGTGTGCCACCTGCCCGACTACGGTGGCCCAACCTTCCCTCGATAGCTCGATTCGCTCACTATCCGTCCAAGCTTGTTAAATGGAGGAATAGAAAAAAAACTTTCACAAGAGGAGGATCAGCGACACGAACCTGAGCGACAACACCACTGAGCCACCTAATCCGGATAATTAACGAGCTCTGCACAACTGAACTACTACTACTGTTCTTACTGCGGGGATGAAATATGTTGTTTGACATATGCACGTTAAAATGGTTTAATTGATACGAGAGTATCATTGTTGTATTCTCCTAATGAAGACGAAAAAATTATATGTATAGATGTATACTATATGACGTACGGTTTTGAACAAAATTAAGTGTTCCATAAAAGGTTGAACGATTTACCTAATCTTTTCATATATATATAAAGTTAATATATGACAATATATCTTTGACACTATGTATCAGACAAAGGAAATCACAGCAATCCACAAGAACAATAATTAATTCTCAGCAACTACCTGAATTGTAGCTTAACCATATCAACTGAAATGTGTAATGTCAATACGAATTACAAAATATAACTAGAGAGTTAAGTGTCAGATAGACTCTCAAAATTAAGAGGTCAATGCCTTTCAGTGTGCTGAGGCTTTACAAAGATTCAGTAACCAGTGACCATGTCTGCTCGAAGCCCTATCATGATCCAATCTCAGTAGTACGCATGTCTGAGGCTTCAGTGCCCGTCATCATCTCAGTAGTACGCATGTCTGAGGCTTCGGTGCCCGTTCAAAGCCTGTCATGACGCAATCTCATTTGTACGCATGTCTGAGGCTTCAGTAGCCTCGTCATCATCTCAGTAGTACGCATGTCTGAGGCTTCGTAGCTCCGTCATCATCTAACTAGTACGCATGTCTGAGGCTTCGGAGACCCGTTCAAAGCTCGTCATGACGCAATCTCAGTACTCTGCGCAAAGCTTCCACTCATTATTTGTTCAACGAGCTCCCGTTTGAAGTAGGCTACATATGGCATCAACAGAGTTAAAAAACTCAACAGAATTCCCATTGAAATGAAAGTTTGTAGATGATCAATACATGTTAAATGATCGTGCCCGATTATACGTTGTGGCAAAAAATAAAATTATAAATTATACATCATACAAACGCCGACTTGTTGAATGCATAATGCTGCAAAGAAGAGCTTTAGCAATACGGGTGACGACACATCTCTCACTATAATACTCTCCTAAATATCCATTCTTCGCCTCAACGTTTTCATGCAACACTGAAGGTATGTCATATAGTATACATCTATATATAATTGTTTTCGTCTTCACTACATACATACATGTATACATTAAAAAACATACATTATATACCATCCTCCTGAAAATAGTAGTGGTGCAGCGGTAGCGTTACCGCTTCATACTAAAGCATACGTGGGTTCGGGTCCCACGTCCACTCTGTAAATTATGACCCAAAAGAGTCTGATTTTCTTTCTTTTTTATTAAACAGCAAATTCCAGCGTGGACCGGGAGCGAACAAGGCGAGAACACTAGTAAAGATATATCAAATGGAAACGTGCATCTTGTTTTATGTCTATAACAAAAAATATTTGAGTAACGATTTCAACTGTTTTTGTAGTTGTTGATGGCGGGTTTAGCGGTTTAAATTTTTAAATATTAAATTGATAAGGTGGAATGTGTTCTTGCTTTGAGTGTTAATGTGTTAGTAACTGGGATTGCGCCTCTATTACTGGAAGATTGCTTAGGAATGATACAGACTGGACAACTATGTGTTTTAGGAAATGTTTTATTATTGCACTGTGCTGTGACTAAAAACTTTTACTGATCACCTGTCCGGACCTTGAAGATGTGTTCACCAGGGAGGGATGCTGCTGTTAAAAGCAAATGCTTTTTCAACAGCAGGTCCAGATGTGTTTATCCCTGCTTTTGTTGCCTCAGCACTCAATCTTTAATGCCGACCTTGATATGTGCACTGCTCACCTTGGAGTGCCCGTGTGTGTCTGTGCCGGTGACTGATCTGCGTCGTGTCTCTCAGCCTCTCTGATGTGCTCTGGATTGACACCTTTGAATGTTTGGTGCAGCAGAGCAAATTCAACCTGATCTACCACAGTGGCTTTGTTATCACCTTATTCCAGCGTTTCTCAACCTTTAAGTATTTGCACCAGAGTTTTCATAACAGTTTTAATCGCGCCCCCAACATTTTTGAAATGTAGATGCATATTTGATTATACCTACTTAACTTTTATCGACATTTATCTAACTCTATACAGTATTTATTGTTCTATTATCAGAATGTAGTTTAAGTTAATTTGTTTTGGTTCCAACAGATGTTTTCTTTTTCACATCTTCGCGCCCCTTTTGTTACTTCGCGCCCACAGGTTGAGAACCACTGCCTTATTCAATGGAGGGTTCATGGATGTCAAATGGCAATGAATAGAAATGCATTAATGTAAATATGTGAGCTGCCATCCGCAATTAGACATCGCATTTTGATGGTGATTTTGGTGATTCCCGAACAGATCTCTTATGCGATCCTTCCACAGTATCTCTCAAAATTATTTAGTTCAAATTGGTTATAAAGATTTCAATTCTGATCATTTTTTATTATTGTTAATTTTGATGAGTCTTTAAGTGGGATCGAACTCGGGCTAGCACTACGTTCAGAATTTGAAAAGCAACCACCTTAGTTAATTGTGCCATTGACGGCGTCATTTCGTTGTAGCTAATTCGTTACTTTCGTGCTCCACAAAATATTGTAAAGTACTAATAAATGAAATATTTCAATACTTGATCGAATAATAACAACTGATTTAAGGATTTCACCTTTTCTTTCTCAAATGTGCTTACCTATATCATGGCAAAGTACAGGGATAAACCATTATTTTCCGTCTACTCCATTTTAATTAAGTCAAACCAAGGAAAACATTTAAGGCTATTAAATGTGATCTCAAGAAAAGATGAGGGTTAATTCTAATACTAATAACAGGAGCGATTATAATGATACAGTGCAAAGGTAAATACTAATTGAAAGAGCCGGGAATCCATGCGTGAGGCGTCTTATTTTAACTCTTGCTATCGTATAGTGCATTCTGCTTGTCGGCGTTAGTTATATATATATATTTATATTTTTTAGACATCAGACACTAGAAGTTGCTGACGAACCCTTCTCTTCGTTGTCAGTCTGTAGCAGCGAAAAAATAAAAGCAATAAGAGTTATAACAGACGTCATTGAAGTGGATCATGAGTTTGTGTAATGTTAATGAAAATGGCCAGGAGGGGTCACTAAAGAGGTGAGTGTCAAATGCTTCGAAGCTTCGATACGATTTCCGACACAATTGCTTCAAACGTTTTGATGCTTCATGAGGCTTCACTCCGCCCATCACTAACTGCGCCTGCTCTGCCACAGGCACGCGTTCTTATTTGCACCACGTGATTCGTACATGTCTAATGCGAGAACAGATAGTAGTCGCTCCAAGCCAAGTTTTAGTCACGTGTCACTAAAAGCACTCCTGGGATTGAATCCCGCCTAAATCATGCAGCCACGCCCATACTAGATGCTCTGGTGTCGCTCTCGTCAGACTATAGTCTCGCCGGTTCCGCGGCTTTACTCGTGGCCACACCCTTCTTTTCATTCAACTGTCACAGACCACACCCCTTGACAATTAATTTTCAAAAGCACGTTTTATTATCTTTTTACGGTGCTGTTCAACCCTTTCTCCTTGCTCGGTTCTGTATGTGTCTTTATGGTATTTTGCAATGGTATCAATAATAAAAAAGCAGTGTTTAGGAAATGAATCATCTCGTAAAAGTTAATATAAAGCTAATTTATAGCTACGTTGGGAATAAAGCCATTCCATTAATGGCGCGTTAGCTGATGTATTCCTAAATCAAAAAAAGAAGAAACCTTCACTGATAGCAGTAAGGGATCTGTAAATCGTTGGAAAATACAAGAGGCTGTCCCAATCTTCAATCGAAACAGCGTGTTATGTTATTTGGCGGCTAGATGGCGCTAAATACTGAGGTGATAGCCTAGCAAGAGTTAATTTCGCTTATTTGCTCTCAATACTGCCAGAATGGCTTTTGTCTCACGCCATCCTGTAAGGAGAAAGCCGGGTTCAAAAAGCAGACGTACGATTGGATCCAGTAGTGACAACTTTCTTAATTGAGCTTGGCTAAAAATGGTGTAATCCTCAAACTAAGTCAGTAAGTCAGTAGATGAGTGAACACAGTAGACGTGAAACTAAATTATATGGACGTGACAGCTTTTGAATGCAACCGAGGAGAAAATAACTTCTGTCTGGGTGAGAATGTTTACACTGAAACTAAAACATGGAGGTTCAACACTGATATACACTGAGGAACGCATTTGAGGGGAGAGCTTGCGTGTTTTTTCTTAAGCTGTTGTTCTGGACCTCCACTGATCTGAAATTTTAAAGTAAACTTTGTGCTGCAGATGAGGTGTAGTGTAATGTAGTCACCTCTGACTCACTGTGTGACCTTGAGCAAATGATTTAACTTGTTTGTGAATGCTAGCAGAAAAAAAGGAAAGTTTCTTACCATGCCAGGTTTTGCTTTCCTTAAATGAGAATCTACAGTTAACTGGTGTAGAACTTGATTTGTCTGTACCTGAACATAGATAGACAGATAGATAGATACTTTATTAATCCCCAAGGTGAAATTCACATTCACATAACCTTCTCAAACCTGCTTATTACATTTCAAGGCAAGATCTCGTCTTTGACAGGGCTTTAGACCTTTGTGGGCTCACTCACGCACACACTGGTGGCCAATATAGAATTGCCAGTCAATCTAACAAAAGTCATAGGGATGTAAGATTAAAGCATTGGTTCTTGAATAAAAACCCACTGAAACACAGGGAGAATGTGCAATCTCCACACAGACAGCAATTGTTTTGGTGTTTATTATGTGTGATAAGCTGGCTGCTAAACAGCTGGATATGTTGGGCATTGCTAATGAAACAGAATATCTGGTGTGTGGTGAAAATGTCAAAAATAACGTTTTGCCCAAATAATTATGTGTTTATATTTCACATCACAGTTTGGCGAATCTACTAAAGTTGATTTTAGAAAGTTTACCTGTATATGTCAAATATAAAAGAAATCAAACTATGTTATTCTATTCATTCCACATATTCCAATTACTGAGCCTGTTTATTACCAAGAATTTTCACCTCTTCCAGCAGTGTGTCAGTTTACACAACTTAGCCAGCATAATGAAAGGCACACGCAGCAAACTGGTTGTCGTACATACTGTATGAGGCTGACTACCCCATGTTCAGTGGGAGCATTTTAAAATGCAACAAGAAGCACTGGCTCTGGAAAAAAGAAGGATAGCTGAAGTTCCTGTTAAGACCCTGTTATCAAAAATAATTTAATCTTATACTTTACTGTGTTCTACAATGTAATTGGCAAATCCATGTCCCTCTTTTACTGCATATTTAAATTATGATGGGGATCAGAAAGTGTTTTTAAAAATTTGTACGTGGAAGTTCAGCAGTTTTGTGGTATCTTCAGTTTGCATTGTCAGAACTTTGGTGATTTTATGTGGCTGACATACCTGTTGGAGATTTTCTAATGCTTCTGAACTGAATTAGCAGTTGAAGAGATTGTGTAACAGTTTTTGACATGTCAGAAAAGATCAATGCAATTGTGTAAAAGCTGCACTCATGGAGGATGAAAGTCAAATCGGTTAGTATGTCTGCTTTGCCTAATTTGGACAGTTACTTGTCATCAACTGAAAATGAAGTGTGATACTTAACAGGGCCATTATAGATAATAGTTTTTCTTCCTGGCTTCACCAAGAGGTTATTTTCAGGATATTACTTAGCATGAAGTGTAACAATTAATCCAGGAACTCAGAATTGATCTACCATCAAAAAACATTTTTGGAATTATCTAGGAAGAGGATCCTTAATTTGAAACTAAGGAAAGATTTTTTATTAAACGTATCACAAAGTCATAAAGGGTATGCCAATGTTTTTATCCATACTGTGCTACTCTTCATGGTATTGAAAGTTTACTTTATGTAAACACTAGCTGTGTTATTCTGCTTTACCCAAGAAATCTCGTAAGACAATGGGCCTCATTTATAGTGTCATCAGTTAATCAGGTGTATTGGAAATCATATGTAACTAATTTAATTCTTCTATGTATATAATATCTGTAGGTTTTTTACAAAGGAGTTATATTAATGGCAGGAAGTGGGGTGTAGTGTTTAAGGCTTTGGACCTGAGATTGTGTACTCAAATCCTGACATTGTGTAACCATGTGCAAGTCACTTCACCTGCCTGTGCTCCAAATGGAAAAACAAAAGAAACTTACAATTAGAAACACACAATTGTATCTCAGATGTTGTAAGTTGCCTTGGCTAAAGCAAATGAGTCAAATAATAACTAGTAATAATAATATTATTAGGTCACTGGAGCTGCTTACTCTTGAACATGCTATATGCAAGTGTCTATGAGTAATACATTCCTGCATTAGATCAATGCCTGCTTTTCCTGGTGACTTGGCTTTTGTCGATGGTCATTGCAAAACACAATTTTACAGTAAAGAGTATTCTTTTGTATTAAAGTGTCATCATTATGAATAATGTGAAATTTTAGCATATATTATTATTAATATTAGATGCTTATGATTTTTTTTTTGGTTTATGTCATTCAATGAAGTATTTCTTTTCATGCTTTTGATCAGTTGTTTGTTGTCTCACTTTGAGGTCTGAATGTATACTTAAAGAATTTTGGAGGAGGGCATCCTTGTTCAAAGTAAGTAGACACACATGTAAATGTAAGCAATGTTTTAAGTCAGAGGTGGTGGTCCCCTTTCAAAGTCCATCAATGTGAAAATACACTACAATGGAGTAGCTTTTGGGGGACATGTTAAGTTTAAACTGATACCACTGGTCCAGGGGCATTTCCAGGATTTGCAGGTATCAGGGTCTTAGCCCCCTCTGTGATTGTCATGTACAGTCTTGCATGTACAGGTGCCAGTCATAAAATTAGAATATCATGACAAAGTTAATTTATTTCAGTAATTCCATTCAAAAAGTGAAACTTGTATATTAGATTCATTCATTACACACAGACTGATGTATTTCAAATGTTTATTTCTTTTAATTTTGATGATTATAACTGACAACTAATGAAAGTCCCAAATTCAGTATCTCGGAAAAGTAGGATATCAATTAAGACCAATGCAAAAAAAGGATTTTTAGAAATGTTGGCCAACTGAAAGGTATGAACATGAAAAGTATGAGCATGTACAGCACTCAATATTTAGTTGGGGCTCCTTTGGCCTGGATTAGTGCAGCAATGCGGCGTGGCATGGAGTCGATCAGTCTGTGGCACTGCTCAGGTGTTATGAGAGCCCATATTGCTCTGATAGTGGCCTTCAGCTCTTCTGAATTGTTGGCTCTGGTGTATTGCATCTTCCTCTTCACAATACCCCATAGATTTTCTCTGGGGTTAAGCTCAAGCAAGTTTGCTGGCCAATCAAGAACAGGGATACCATGGTCCTTAAACCAGGTACTGGTAGTTTTGGCACTGTGTGCAGGTGCCAGGTCCTGTTGGAAAATGAAATCTGCATCTCCATAAAGTTAGTCAGCAGCAGGAAGCATGAAGTGCTCTAAAACTTCCTGGTAGATGGCTGCGTTGACCTTGGACCTCAGAAAACACAATGGACCAACACCAGCAGATGACATGGCACCCCAAACCATCACTGACTGAGGAAACTTTACACTGGACCTCAAGCAACGTGGATTCTGTGCCTCTCCTCTCCTCCTCCAGACTCTGGGACCTTGATTACCAAAGGAAATGCAAAATTTACTTTCATCAGAAAACATAACTTTGGACCACTCAGCAGCAGTTTTGTCTTTAGCCCAGGCGAGATGCTTCTGATGCTGTCTCTTGTTCAAGAGTGGCTCGACACAAGGAATGCGACAGCTGAAACCCATGTCTTGCATATGTCTGTGCGTGGTGGTTCTTGAAGCACTGAATCCAGCTGCAGTCCACTCTTTGTGAATCTCCCCTACAGTTTTGAATGGGTTTTGTTTCACAATCCTCTCCAGGGTGCGGTTATCCCTATTGCTTGTACACTTTTTTCTACCACATCTTGTCCTTCCCTTCGCCTCTCTATTAATGTGCTTAGACACAGAGCTCTGTGAATGGCCAGCCTCTTTAGCTGTGCACAGTAGATCAGGGGCATATGTCCCTGAAGCCTCTACCCCCCTACTGCAGTATAATCTTGTCTTGGACCTGAGAACACCACGTTTGTATCCCTTTCATCCTTTTTTGTTTCTGGTGAAGCAACACCTACACTCACAGCCACAGTGCCCGGCACCTGCACTTGAGGTTTATACCTTGCTTGGTAAGCATTAAACTTTGCTTCTTCCTAGAGCTTCACCAAACCTTCCCCTTCCAATCCATACCTGATTGTACACATTAAAAGTGATCACGTTTTTCTTATTTTCCTGTCTAGAACCCCACCCCTTCTTCAGTTATCTGTCCACCTTATTGCTAAATGGTGCTGTTTGGCCCAACAATTGCTTCTGCTCCATCATTTGTTTGCATTAAGCACTCTCTCAGTGCAGCGCTGAGCATGTACATTAGCATATTAATAAATGTCAACAAATAAACTCAGATTGGCTCATTTTTTTATCTATAATGTCACCAGATTTCAACTAAATCAGTCAAAGCCTTTATTTTTGAGATTTTAAGGTATTTGGATGTTACCCCTAACTTTTGATATATCAAAATGTCCTTTCCCAGAAACATATTGCCCTAGATGTGCCAAGCTACCTAATTTGAGGTTTATGTTATCTTACTATGTTACCTTTGTCTGAACAGTCAGCATGTGACAGAATAGATTTTTTTTTAAATCAGCAGCACTGATAGAAATGCAGAAATGTTAAGAGAGGGGCACATGGAGAACAAGGTCAACATATCAACTAGGTTATAACAGGGACAAAGAACCGTGAGAAAAGTGGATGGGGTTTAGTGCAGACAAGAAGATCAAAGGGGAAGTAATCTTAAATAAGAAGGGTCAAGTGGTTAAAATGTAATGTTAAAGATACTGTACATGGGAAACTAGGAAATACATGACAAGCAGACGTTTGACTCAATAACTGATCTTGCCTAAACATTAAATCTGAAATGATGACTGCTGAGTAGCTGCAACTTACAGGCAGTAAAAGTTGTGGCAAACAGCAATGAACAACGATGAAGCACAAGAGTGTTATACAGTACTATGAAAAATCATTAAATGTGCAGGAACAAGGCAAATGTTGATTTAAATTGTTACTTGAAGCTTACTTCGATATCCCCCAAGTTGTTTTTGGGAGAACAGGTGCATCCAGCTCAGCACACAAAATCAATACAGGTTTTTTAACCGATCAGTATGCTCTCTGCAACTTTGTTTTTTTAATATTTATATACAAGTACCAGCTATGCTATCCATCTAAGACGGCCTGAAATCTAAGTAGTCAATGTACACCACAGCGTTCACATTTACAGTGCACCATTCAAAGCATACTGAATGTCTCTGTTATGTGTCATTTGGTACGAGATTGAAAAAAGCAGTTAATGTTTGTGATGCTCCATCTATTGGAATGACAAACGCAAAGTATTTTATTACTAGAAATATTAGTAATTTATCATCTTTTGGAAGAACAGATGCCTAGCAACCAGACGGACAAACATACACGTGTCCTTTTATTGAACTGCTGTGTTTGTGTGCATGATTTATGCTAATTCTCTTCCAAGATCAGGAATTTTTTTTCTTGGTGACAGACCGTGGAAAAAGTTTAAGATCTAGTGTACTAAAGTAGAGAAGAAAGGCATTCATCAGGTAAATTGTATTATAAACAGCAATCAATAATTAAACAAATTCTAGGTGATAAAACTGTACTTGCCATTGAAATAGCACATGGACAAAGAGATAATGACATTTACATGTTACTGGCTTCAATCAATCATTTTAATAATGCTTCATATAGTGCCTTAAATGGTACCAGTAATCAAAGCCAGTGTCATTTGTGGTTGATAAGAAAGATAATGGGAAAATTTATGAGATAGTTTAAAAAGGATGGCGCCAGAGGTTTGTAGACAAAGTTGTCACTTAAGGCTGTTCAAGAAACAACGCCACCATAGCACATGTGCCTGCTGTTCTCTCCATATCATCCCGACTCAAGTGCCAAGCTGCTTTTTATATAATTTAAGCATGGCACTAAAAGAAACCCTCTGCTATGTGCCTTTGTTCCCTTTTGCAGACTTGTGCCCCTTGGGAGAATTTACGTGTCCTCCCCTACACTTCATTCCCTGACAACTGTCATTTTGCTATTTGGCTCTGTTACCTGCAGGTTGGTATTTCTTTTTTTATTGGGCGTCTGGCAGCTAGCAGGCTCTTTCCAATTTGGCACCGCCTGTCTTTTTTGAGGTTTAAGAGATCTGTTTATTATAGATCATGGAGATAGCAGCTTCAGACAGCAAATATGAACTCCTGATCAGATTGTCTTTTATGTAGATTAGTTCCAAGCAGCAGTAGCTATGTTCCACGTACTGCATCCGTAATTTCCAAAACTGGCCATAGGAAAGTCCAGTAACTGCTGTTTTTTTTCTTGGTCCTTTTCTGTGTCCAATAAAGTACAAACTGAATTCCAAAAAAGTTGGGATACTAAACAAATTGTGAATAAAAACTGAATGCAATGATGTGGAGATGGCAAATGTCAATATTTTATTTGTAATAGAACGTAGATGACAGATCAAACGTTTAATCCGACTAAATGTATCATTTTAAAGGAAAAATATGTTGATTCAAAATTTCACGGTGTCAACAAATCCCAAAAAAGTTGGGACAAGTAGCAATAAGAGGCTGGAAAAAGTAAATTTGAGCATAACGAAGAGCTGGAAGACCAATAAACACTAATTAGGTCAATTGGCAACATGATTGGGTATAAAAAGAGCTTCTTAGAGTGGCAGTGTCTCTCAGAAGCCAAGATGGGTAGAGGATCACCACAATGTTGCGCAGAAAGATAGTGGAGCAATATCAGAAAGGTGTTACCCAGCAAAAAATTGCAAAGACTTTGCATCTATCATCATCAACTGTGCATAACATTATCCGAAGATTCAGAGAATCTGGAACAATCTCTGTGCGTAAGGGTCAATCCCGTGATCTCCGGGCCCTTAAACGACACTGCACCACAAACAGGAATGCTACTGTAAAGGAAATCACAGAATGGGCTCAGGAATACTTCCAGAAACCATTGTCAGTGAACACAATCCACCGTGCCATCCGCCGTTGCCAGCTGAAACTCTACAGTGCAAAGAAGAAGCCATTTCTAAGCAAGATCCACAAGCTCAGGCGTTGTCACTGGGCCAGGGATCATTTAAAATGGAGTGTGGCAAAATGGAAGACTGTTCTGTGGTCAGACGAGTCACGATTCAAAGTTCTTTTTGGAAATCTGGGACGCCATGTCATCTGGACCAAAGAGGACAAGGACAACCCAAGTTGTTATCAACGCTCAGTTCAGAAGCCTGCATCTCTGATGGGGTTGCATGAGTGCGTGTGGCATGGGCAGCTTGCATGTCTGGAAAGGCACCATCAATGCAGAAAAATATATTCAGGTTCTAGAACAACATATGCTCCCATACAGACGTCATCTCTTTCAGGGAAGACCCTGCATTTTTCAACAAGATAATGCCAGACCACATTCTGCATCAATCACAACATCATGGCTGCGTAGGAGAAGGATCCGGGTACTGAAATGGCCAGTCTGCAGTCCAGATCTTTCACCTATAGAGAACATTTGGCGCATCATAAAGAGGAAGGTGCGACAAAGAAGGCCCAAGACGATTGAACAGTTAGAGGCCTGTATTAGACAAGAATGGGAGAGCATTCCTATTTCTAAACTTGAGAAACTGGTCTCCTTGGTCCCCAGACGTCTGTTGAGTGTTGTAAGAAGAAGGGAAGATGCCACACAGTGGTGAAAATGGCCTTGTCCCAACTTTTTTGGGATTTGTTGACACCTTGAAATTCTGAATCAACATATTTTTCCCTTAAAATGATACATTTTCTCAATTTAAACTTTTGTTCTGTGATTTATGTTCTATTCTGAATAAAATATTAGAAGTTGGCAAATCCACATCATTGCATTTAGTTTTTATTCACGATTTGTATAGTGTCCCAACTTTTTTGGAATCCGGTTTGTATACCTTGCTTCAGCTCCTGAAATTTAAGGTCACAAATACCAAGCTTCTGAGCTGTACTTTTCTGAAAAACGTAAAAGGATGTTTGCTTTTAAGATTCATTAATCACATCTATATATGTTAATGAGAATAAGGACTAGTCTCCAAAAACAACAATAAAAATTAACAGAATACTCACATATTGTTATTGCATTTCTTAAAAAAATTCAGGTCTGATACGTTTTGTTCTGAAGCAGGCTTTCTAATGGAGCAATTTTAGAAATGGACTGAGGAGGACTGTAAGTGGTACAGTTAGCTATGGATCAGAAATCTTCTTCACATTCTAGTATACTCAGACAAGGGCCACCTAATAGCAATAGACTCTTTTAGGGCGAATGGTGTCCATGAAGTACATATTCTGAGATGAGAGGAGACAGAATAACTCTTTGGTAGCAAGCTGGCAGGATTCCCCCAGAATGCTAATGGGGATTGTGTATGGGCAACCAAGGGCTGATTGCCTCCTGATAAGGGTGACTGACCTTCCAACAGACAGTAGGATCATAAGTGGCTGAGAAATGTTCCAGGTCAGCATGTTGCACCATGCAGATCCCAACTAAGACATCTTGGACTTTGGTCTTCGTTCAAGAGAGAAGACAAGCTGAAGTTTCAGGAGGCCTAGCCTGTTCTACCACCCTATATTCACAAGCCCTTTGCAGATCAGCTAATTCTTGTATTTACAGACAATTTCAGCTGTCAGTGACCATAGTTTTTGTAGCTAGGTGTTTCAAAAACTAAGTACTATTGTTTACAAATGGTAAGTCACCACAACTGAATTAATACCACCCAGAGGCACTCACTTTTGTAGTCATTGTAAAATCCACTGACACACAAAGTCAAAGGATGGAACTGAACCAGCAATCTTGTTTAAAATCTTGTTCCTTAACCACTACACCACACTGCACACTGGTAACTCACACCTAGACTGTCATTGTGTAAGCTCCATAGACCAACTTGAGTTTTATATGAATTTAGCAAATCAGTCAATAATGCTGTATCTCTAGCCTCACATATTGCCTTTAAATACCTCGGTAGGAGAAGCAACAATGTGTCAGTGCCATTGATAGCTTACTATGTAATATAGATGTTGCACTAATGTGCAATGATGCCTCATCCACCAGAAATTAAAGGCATTTCCATGCCTGACACTCTATCTTCAATGCACTGATCAGTAGGGATAATAAAGATGGCAGAGAAGGTTTCCTTAAGAACAATTTGAATCCAGACTTACAAACAATAGCATTCTTTGCGAATGTCCAGGGACACAATGTGTCCTGAGACTTGAAAGTGTTGGAGAGAATCATAAGTTGCTTCATATTCTTTGGGTTACGGTTTTGCAGGTGATCTGCCTTGGAACCCACCATGGCATTATTTTATGCACATGAGGAAATCTCTGATAAGATACTTATTTGTTATTATTGTAGTAATTGTCCTGGTTGGTAACATCCCCATTTGAAAGTGTAGCCTAATAATGAAGAAAGCCTATTCAGAGGATTATGACATCTGATGAGAAGCTTAAAGATTAAGTCTTCAAATGAATTTCAGACCAAATACTGCTTCAATATACACTGTGCCATAATGCAGGATTGTAAACAACCCAAAACTGCAACTTTTCCCACCACATAATCTGGCAGAAGGGCCAAAGCAAAGCTAGACCTCCAATTTCAGGACTTTTTTTTCAATGTATCACTAAATAATGCTTCTTGAATAGCTTAAGTCAGACCAACTGAAAAACATCAGTTCCTATTATCACCGTGACTTGTTTAATATTTTTCTTTTGCACTGCATGCTGCACTTGGTATATTGTTTTCTGAATGGTACATTGCATTGAACATTTAATTTTGTGTGACTGAACCATATATATTACCTTCAATTTTTCTTGTTCCGGTTACCAAGTGAACAAGCACAAATAATTCCGATGTGCTTCATATAAATGGCAAATAAAACTGTTAAGTTTATAGATAGTTTGCCTCATGTAGCCTACTCATACAAGGGCAAGAGACCTTTTTATGGCTGTAGTCCAGAGAGTATCCGACATGCCACGGGAAACTTTGGCAGGATCCTGAATGTGGGTTGCAAATTACTCACACACCTGGCCATGTCTATCATAGACAGGAAGGCTATTCTGCTGCCAGAGGAATCCCAGTCTATTCACCCAGGCTTATTTGCCTCCAATGGATAATCAGAAAACCTCAGTCCACAGCGGACCAGTTTCTTGCAGCTGTTAAACTTAATTCTTATAAGTAAAATAATGTAGTTAACCAACAGAGAAAACTTCCATTTTTGCTGATACTCTAAGATTCTGTAGGCAATGCTGTCCCCTTTGATGTAGATCAGCATAGAATTGACAGTAGAAAAAAAAAATCTAATAAAACATTGTGGTATGCAGAGTTAGAGATATTGATAGAAGGATCTTTGCTTTGAATTGTGTAATATGAATTCTCTGTGCATTGCTGCACTCATTCTTGGTTCATATTCTTTTCATAGTCTGGAATGTATTATATTTATTAACAAGCTCTTAAAAGACCACCACTGAATGCCCTCATGAAGCTGTGTCCCAAGAATAAGTAGATTATTCAGTGACTAACATGGCTGCAAACCTGTGGCCTTGTAAATGCTTCTCTCTAGCTGCCCATATTTACCTCACCATGCCAATTCATCATTGCAAATGGTCATGTGCTCAGTTCAGTTCCATCTTCCATTATGCTGGTCAATATCAAGTTCTGACTCTTATTTTTATTAGAAGGACAAATAAGAGTTCTGTCTGGTTGAACCAGTGGGTCATATGTATCTACAAGACCATCTCTTCCCTTTAAAGATAGGACACAGGAGACACTTAAAATATTTCATAAATATAATTTTTTATTATGTTTACTAGAATAGAGAGCGAGCTAAGCATACC
Organism: Polypterus senegalus; assembly: GCF_016835505.1. Taxonomy (NCBI): domain Eukaryota; kingdom Metazoa; phylum Chordata; class Cladistia; order Polypteriformes; family Polypteridae; genus Polypterus; species Polypterus senegalus. The sequence continues at coordinate 66,992,071 of NC_053159.1, read as the reverse complement.
ATTTACAGTCTGCAGGATGACAAGGGAATTTGTCAAATACTGGAAATATTGCACAACAGTGCAACTTCAGTGCATTCTGCAGCAGCAGATTTGCCATTTATGAAACACATGCCTTCATTTTATATTTTGCTTCAAAATAAGACTTATAATGTTAAGATTTGTTTTAAATAATTCACAGAAATCACATCTAGCAGTTTTTTAGAATGTAAACAGCTGCTTCTTTATATAAACACAAAGACATGAAAGCCACTCTGGACCAGTCCTACTGTTAATTTAACTCACAGATTTGAGCTACAACTACCCAATAGGCTGTGCACTACAACACACCTTCCTTTACATGCGAGACTCTTCATCTCGGACCATCTGCTTCACGGCTACATAGATACAAATAGGAACTACTAAGGGAGGTGATCAGTGGACTGCACCTGTAAGAAAGCAGCATACTATCAAAGGAAGCAACTGTGGAGGATGAATACGTCTCTCTCCAAAACATCAATTACAGCCCCCCCAGGACCCACCCACTATTTCACTCCAAGGGAGAGATGCAAGCCTGAACCTCAAGTTAGAAACCAAGCACTAAAACAAAACAAAAAAAAAATTACATCCTCCAAGTTTTCCTGAGAAACAAGTGTAGGTTCCACTGATGCCACCCTTTGCCCCCAAATTCCAGCCAGCAGAACAAAGACTCTGGTAGACTGGATTCGCCAACAATTCCAGTAATGTCAAAGCAATGATCTCCTCAATAACAGGAGTAGAACTGTTGCACCCCACAACTGGCCAAGAAGTAGGTTAGTAGAATTTTTTTTTCTTACTCCAAAAGAACAAAAGTACCTGTTCAACATCTATGTTAGTTATCAGTCTGAAGAAGAGAAGACTGCTACTCAGAAAACTTGTGACAAGGGCAAGAATGACATTACATGTAACTTTAAATAAGGATAAGGCAGATACGATCCACACTTCTCCCAAAATGCTCACACACATAGAGAAACACATATACAAACACTTAAGTGGTGTGGCACACGAGTCCTGCTCGTGCAACTACTTCATTTCAATAACCTCAAAGTAAAAACACTCATAGATGACACACAACACTGCTAAGGATGGATCCATACATAGCTATTTGAGCAAATACCAGTGCATTACCATCCTTACAGCTATAAAAAAAGGCCATCTGGCTGTCCATCTCATGAGTCAAACAAAACACCTGTGAGCCTGGGAAATAATTTCGCTCACTCAACCTCTAGCCCCTTGCCTGGCCCATAACAACATGCTGTGCAAGCACTGCAACTACTTGTCCTGACTGGCCAATGCAGGTTTGGTCCTGGAGTCAAGTACAGGCCTCAGCCCAGGTAGATTTGCTATTTGGCCACAGGCCAGGGCTGCCACCTTAAGTCCAAGGAAGCAGACATAAATAGAATAAGTTGCCCTCCGTGTGGCCTGAAAAAGCAGCTGCAAATCATTCATCACTGTCCAAACAGACAGGTCTTTCTGGAAGGAGGTAGTAGTGTGTGGTACTGGCCTTCTTTCCTCCCTCAATAATAGGTAGGATACAGGGATAGTGAGTCTGGGAACCCTCACTGTTCTGGCGCTGCAGTGCTTTTGCACTCATATACTTTGGATCAGGTGCAAAGCTCTGGGTTGGTGGCATTACCCCATTGAGGTATGAAGGGAGGCTTTTGGGGCTGGGGGTACGAGAGTCCCCTTGGCATCGTGGCTCCCTGGGGGGCACTTTAGGTGGCTTGTCATCATCAGAATACATGTTTGAGGTGACCTCAGCTGACCATCTTCTAATATCTCCCTTCAGAGGTCTTGGAGGGATTGGTACTCTGGGTGGCACAACTGGTTTGTCTCCATCGGACTGTGGTGGGGAAGTTTTCTGGCATCCTATTCTTAGCGTTTGCTTGTTGAAAGAGCCAGCAGGGCCAGAGTGAGACCTCCTCAGCCGTCGGTGGGGTCGTTCCGGCTGGCTGTGTGTGAAGCCCGTCTGTGAAACACATTTAATTTCTTCAGTTTGAAAAGTGCAGGAAGTTGAGGGAGGTGTGCAGTCCTCATCTATTTGAGACCCAGTAGGGCCATCAAAATAAGCATAGTTGATCTGTCCACATCCTCGAAAGCTCCTGCGGCTTGGAGCTCCATATCTGAATGCCAAAGGCTTGTAACAGGAATCTGTGACCAAAGAACTGCTGTCTGTGCTTGTGAAGAATTCCACTTCACTGTCCACTGCATCCGGAGAGATGTCCCCACCATTCCCAGGGACAGGCAAAGGGGGTAGTGGCTTCACAGTTTTCTCCATAAACAGTCCACAAGCAGGTCCAGCCCGAATGGGAGTATGAGGTGGTGTCCGTTCGTGGAAGACCCCACCATTCACAGAGAGTTTACTGAAGGAGGGCACCACCTGATCACTTTCCAGGATGCTGTGAACAAAAGATTCACCAGAGAGATTGAGTTGTGATGGTCGGCTCTTTTTAGGTGGCAACCGCTGGCCACTGGTGAAGCAGCAGAGTCCCTGAAATAGTTCTTTGTGTGAAGATGGCCCTGTAAAGGAGAGCAAATTATATATAACAAAATACAGAGGAGTTCCTTCATGTTAAAGTGTTTAAATAAAAAGTAAAAACATACAAAATAAAGAGTTGAAGAAAATTTGCTTTCAAAAGGTGTGAATCCATTTACACCATAGAGAAAAAAATGGGTTTCCTTAAGGTACTTTAAAGGTTAAGTTTGGTATTTTTCCAGTCAAAGTTATTTCTTTACAATAATGTTATGATTTAAATTGCATTCTAAAGTAAAGCATACTTTATAAATTGTAAAATTACATTATCTGTTCTTACAGCACACAATGAAGATAAAGGGTACACTGGTCCATGGGCGAATGATAAAGCCTTAAAGCTTACAAAATACATCCACTTTCTATCCAAAAATATTACTGAGTATTGAACTGTATCTAGAGATTATACACATATTGCAAAACTGTGTATCCATGTTGTTGTTAGAAGGTAAAAAAAACCAAAACACTGTTGCGAGATGCAGCTATTTTAAAAGAAGGCCGGGTGTACATGTCACTTCACCAGTTATCCTGTTAGTCTTTTTCTGCAGCAACATTCCAACTCCACAGAGACTCCTCTCTGCAGAATGGAAAGGAGGAACTTGCCCCAGTGGCATAGATTCGCCTCAGAAAGTGCAACTGGAGATTATCCCTGCAACCATTGGATACAAGGCAGGGACAATCCCTCAACAGGATACCAGTCTATCACAGGAAGAAAGGACAGACACACAACGTCAGTCTACCTAACCTGTATGTGTTTGGGCCGGGGAGGAAACATCCAAACTTCACGCACACATTAAACCCAGTCTCCTTTACTGCGAGAAAGCAGCACTAACATTGCCGCCCAATAATATTATGTAATCATCCTCAAAGTCTTCTATCCATTATTCTACTTAAACAGAATACTGATGGTATGATCCACAGCAATTACCAATCAGTGGCAAAGATAGTCTTCCACCACAACCCACCAGTAAAGCAGCAATGTGGGCAATTAAATAAACACCGGCTCCATCGGATGAGATGTGCAAAGACAGCACAAAGATGCCCTGGACAGGAACAAGTGGAAAGCAACATGGAGGAAAAAGTAGACCCATTGTCAAGACAGGACAAATGTTAGAAAGAAGATTAGTCTATTCACATTTTTCTCTGGCACCAGCACAATAATAATTATAATAGTAATAATAATCCATTATTCTCCTATCCCGCTTATTTAGGGCAGGGTCACAGGGCACCTGGAACCTATGCCTGCAAGCATCAGGCACCAGTCCATTGCAGAGTAAACACATACATACTCACGCCACTTTACCAGTGCCAAATCACTATTACATTATTAGTGTGTGCATCTGTCTGTTGGTATAAGCCATAGCAGAATATAACCAGTATAGAAACAGAATTGCAGAACTGAATATAGCATTATAAGCAGACTATAGCTTGGTGTTTGGGGCTTGTTTTGTTGACATAACTCCACCTATGACAGCGGTCTTGAGCAGACAAGCGACCAGGAAACGTATTCTTAACTCAAGAGAGAAAGTTCCAAGAATCTGTGGTAAAACAATTTAATTCTTGTTTCCTTTCAATATTATAAGGATGGCTCATAAACTCTGTGTTTTCTTAAATCGAAACATTTGCTGCTTCAGAAGGGACATATTTGGTAAGTTTTAAGGCTTTTTAATTTACTTATAGACCGATGTACCATTTAGTCCCATTGTTAGCTGCAAGAATAGAAAGGGCATTTTAAAATTTTATATAAAAAACACTTTAAAACACAAGTTTACATATCAAATAAATACATATTATGATTGTAGAGAAATAACTTCAACTTTAAAAATACTAAACTTATCCTTTAAGGTTTTGAGAATTTGGCAATGTTCAATGACCAGTCTTTAATTTAAATTATAATTGAACTACAAGTTTGACTCATCAGGCCCTTCTTTCCTCCCAGTAACAGGAAGGAGTACTAGGTAATGCAGTGAGTCAATGTCAGTTTACAGAGCTACTTACAAGGAGTAAGAAGTTCATGGTTTCCCCTACTATTGAAATGTGTGGGATGGACACCCAGCAATTTTGATCACCTGCTCAGTAATCCATAAACACACACCCCACCTGCCTCTTCTTTCTAATTCATGATAAGTGAAGATATTGTGGAATTCAATCTTGAAGTGAAGTGAATTAATTTATCAAATTGCTGTGAATTTTTAGAGGGAGCATAGCATGAAAAAGGTTGTGTGTGGCATTTGTTTGTTTACATTCATGCAGTACTCTTATTCATATTTTGGTTTTGTTTGCATTGAATGTCGGCTAAAAAAATAATCCTCATCTTGTTGTACATGTGCATTGCAATGAGAGATTTGTAATCAGTGTTAAAAACTCAAAAACAATTCAACAATTAGTCACACACCACAATTTGTTTGCAGCAACTGACTACTAGCAAGATTTTAGCAACAGCAGCCCTTAAATGCGACATGCTTTCCCTGTAAAACTCACTGCGAGTGGTTTTGAGACATAAATCTTACACTGAGTAATAACGTAATTGTAAAGCAAATGCATTCCTGCATCTCTCATTCTATAACTTAATTTATAATGCAAAGCCAAAAGGTACATATAATAAAAACTTGGAAGTTCACAGGTCATGTGACTTCTAAGTCAGACTTGCATTTGCTGATCTCGTCGCCAGACCATGTCAACTTATACGACTGAAATTTGCTGGGAATGTCGACCCTCCAACACAGTTGTGCCTGCCTCTTGTTCTGACAGCTAATATCATGCTTTCTGACAGAGTCGGCACTGTACAAAAGGGTAACAGGTACAGTAATACAGCCACAATCTCCGCACTCTTAATTTTTTTGAATTCCATTGTAGTACATAAATATGAGACATCAGACAAACAAACTTCTCTTCTGTTTGTGAGGTCCAAAACACCTGCATTCCTTATTCTTTGTCACTACACAATACAAATTGTACTTCCAGGTGATCATTCGTTGGTTGTAAGCTTTCATACACACTGCGCTTGCCCTTGCAACTACAGTAAACACAGAGTTAAACCAGTTTGATTTTGTAGGAACGAGTCCTGGACTAGTTGGAGTGAATGACAAAGCATGTCACATTATGGCCCCAACTGCCTCCAACTCACAAAGATCGTATAAATGAAGGCAACAACTGAAATCGCTGGAAAAGTTGTCTAATGTGACATGGCGTTTACTTATTTATTGCTGGTATTCTTTATTGGGACCCCAATCGGTCAGCGACTAATGCAGCCTACTAATAAAAACTACCTAGGAGAATACACGGATAGTGCAATATCCTTACACCACTAAATGCAACTTTAAATTATGAATTAGTATTATAAAATGGGGGTGAACACTAACAGCAATTCTCACTTCACTAATCAAACATGCAAAATACTTGTCTTTTTCTGCAGTTACTGAGAGCATTTACAGTATATAAGCAAGAAAAGGACATCTTTGCATAAGCTTCAATATATTTGAAAGCCAGTAACAGCACTACCATTAGGCCAACAATAAAACGCTACTTGATACTCACTCTCAAATCCCACAGACACAGGGTGCTGCTGGTGCGATTTCAGGTTGTAGGCCATAGATGTTGTGTCAAGGCTCAGGTACAAGCTGTAACACAAAAGAAATGCTTAATGCTAGATCCGTCAAAAATGTGCACCCCTTGTTCATGCAGATGTATATAAGCAGCTATATAAAATGTAATTATAGTAGCGTTAATTTGTTTCTGGGAATTGTAACATAACATTCTCAAACCCACTTAGTCCAAATCAGGTTTGTGGCCATCCAAAGCCCATGCCAGTAACACTGGGCAGAAAGCATTAAACAGCCCTGTTCTGGACACCAGTCCATCACAGTGTTGACTTAGCTATGTCATTTTGTAATTGCCACCTAACATCACCAGTATTTCTGTGCGGAAGTGGGAGGGAAAGTGGAGCATAGAGAGGAAAAACACGCACGCTTAGGGAGAATGTACATTTCCTACAGACACTGAATACTGGAGCTATGAGGCTGTAGTACTACCCACTGCTTCACCATGCTGCCCTACTGGTAATAGTGTTGCTGTTAACTTGTGCCTAGCCTAATTAATGACCCTAAACATTATTTTGTATCTTCAAGGATGACAGTACAAATAAACACATTTTATCCAAAATGCATATTTGATCAAAAAACTACAAAAAAAGAGGTTACTCACTTCTCAAATCCCCCGTGTGAACCCCAGTATGGGTGGTCTTGTTGTTGAAAGCCACTCTTCAAAGAATTTCTGACATCCTGAGCAGCAACTCCAGCTGTGGACATTTTGCAGTAATGTTCAATTAATGCATCCAACCTTGGCAGCCTTTCCTGAGGCAGCTACGCAATAACTAAGGACATTCCTTCAGAAACAAAATAAAGCACATAAATAGGTTAAAGAAAGCAAAATAAAAGAAATGCTGGAATTTTCAAACCTGTCCAAAAAATCAACTAAACAGTATTAGGAATATTGGCTAGCTGCAAAGACTTCAGCATCGCATTACCCATCTATGTAGAATGCAAGGGAAAAAGAATCACACAAAATAATCTAAACTAAATAGATAAAACACATTATACCTTATAATGAGACATCAGACAGATTCAGCAATCAAACGGATTGGCACACAGCTCTATATAATGTGTGTTTTAATGTTCTACAACAAGAAAGAAAATTAAAACAAACATTTCTTAAATTATCTAAATTACTGAGTGCAAGCAGAGTCTTGATAAGAAATGACATTCCACACACACACACACACACACACAAACTGAGAAGCTAGATGGCATTTCCTTAGCAGACAATAGGAATCATTGTGACAAAAAGAAAGAATTATGAATGAGGCCCACGTTATGAAACAGCTTCCTACAAGCAATGACTGGTTGTTTTCAGTAAGAATTATCCCGATTTCATTTGAACGCATAAAGAAGCAAATTAAAAACACACACACAGCAAACATAGCAACTACACGGTCCAAAAAGAATTTCGTTAAATCAAGAACACTAAGTCAAGGCCCCTAACAGTATGAGGTCAGTTGCTTCACTGGAAAGAAAAAACACACACACACACACACACACACACGTCACACTGGCCTCCATGGCAGACTGCAGTGCTGCACTACTGTTTTGCACTTTGATGATTTAAAAATTTCTTGAAAATTATTTGGATTTAAAATAAGATATATGATCAAGGAGTATCTCCTCACCCAGCAGAGGTCACTGCAGTACATTATGTTGGCAAAGTTTGCCAAGCCAATGGAGAAAAGAAAAAAAAAAGAAAAGGACACTATTAGAGCAAGACTCGCAATATGAAATAAATTTTAAAAACTGTGAAACTGACAAGACACAATTAAAATGGTTAAAACAGAAGCCCAGAAAAGATGAAGCATAAATAAGGAGACAATAAAGGAAAAAAATGGAATGAGAAAAGGAAACATCAGGAAAACAGGGGCAGGAATAGAAATTTGGGTTCAGACAACAAAACTCAATACCACTCATGACTAAACCATTCACATCATAGACTCTGCCAGTTTTAGTTACAAATGTCTATTTAGTGCTTATTTTGGCACCTGCACTTCAGTCAACTGAGGCCTTAAACTGTTCATGCAGCTATAAGCTAGCATTTAAATGAAACCTTTTTTGGATGAAAGAAAAGCACATTATTGCCTTTACTCAGATATCTCTAAATCACCTTTACCACTTTTTCCTAAAATTTAATCAAGTCTTCTTCTAAGAAGCAAAAGCCCTAAATGCTAAAAATCTCACCTGTCATACATTTCATGCAGAACACTTTATAGTAGGATGGAGCTAAGCCGTATGCACAGGACAGGTTAGAGCCTGCACTGAACATAGCTGGAGTAAACTGGTCTCCACCATGCCAATTAAACTCCTATAACATGTGTGCTCTTTATACAGGGTCCTGATGAATGCCTACTTAGTATTTTGCAGATTAAAAAAAAAATCATTGAAGCATGGTACTTCTGATTCACATGAGACTACCAGCATTTGAGTGAAGGATGAGACTATGGCATAAGCTACATGGGCTAAGCAGAACAGGTTTGGCGCACTTCTTCCTCAGTCTGTGACTGCAGGTGCTCAGAAAGTTCAGCCAGTTTTTCATTGAAACTGGTCTCATCAGTTCAATAAGACAATCTAAAAAAATGTCTGCAAAATCCAGTCAACAAAAGATCCCTGAATGAATGAGATTAAAAGCCTGGAATGTTATAAGGCACTGCTCTTACATTTTTAAATTAACCTCGAACGATGGAGGAGTTTTACATGCGTAAGCAAAACCATACAAAAATGCAATTCCCCGAGCAGGAGAATGTGGAGGTTGTTTCAGCTGACATGGAGATTAATGCTGCTTCTCTTCCTTCCCTCTAATGAAGGAAACCAGAGTCTCTAAGTGGACATTTCAGCGACAACCAGCTGCATGGTTCTCGACAGAGAGTTTGCAGCACAGCTGCTATTAAAGGGGGAACTTGGGAGTTATTTTCCATATGCACTTTCATATCTTGCCCAAAGCAGAATTAATAAGTGTAATACTTTCAGCCTGGACATCTACATTCACAGGTCACTCAACATGTTTAAAAAAAAAAAAGACAGATTCCTTCTCATGTATATTGTTACAGTTTCTCCATTAACCTATGATAGTGTTGTGTCAGTTTGTGATAGTTAAAGAATCTGGCATCTTTTTGTCAGGAATTCTTTACTAAACACTTCAGCTACGCCTGGAACAGTTAAGGCCTAGGAGAAAAAAATAAAAAATAAAGCTGCTGGGGTTGTGAACACCACACAGACATTTGCAGAAAATGTGCTTTCAAGACAAGACCCATAAGCGTTAGAAAGAAAATACAAACAAGGAAGGGGAGGAGATACAAAGCAGCTCTGACACTGAAGAGTAAGCTATCAATCACGCCTTCCCCAACCTGTTGCAAATGACATTTAGCATCTAATAAGGTAAATACCATTCACTGCTGAAGAATTTTGCCTGAAGGAGCACTGCAAGTGCAATACAGCAGACAACTATCATTCTCATACTCTAGGAGAGGAATATACAAAAAGACTACAAATGAGAATGTCCTAAAATTAGCCCTCCCTGTTTTTTTTTTTGTTTAATTAAAGTCTTTGATTAAACTAAATCAAGCACAAGGCTGACCCTAAAATCAGCAAAAGACAAATAAAAAGTCTGTACTTTCAACCTGATGTCATTCAGCCCCTATGGTGAAAGAAGAATGTGGCAACTAAACAAACAGAGACTATGTGACTAAGTGGAATATTGGATATCACTGCAAAAAATGCATGGCCCAAGTAAGTGTGTTCACGAGGAAAACTCTTCTAACAGATGGTTTCAGAGTCCTTCACCATACTCTAGACACCAGTTGTAAGTAAGTATTCTAGATAATGAATGGCTAGAAGGCAGCCCCAAAATTATTTTACAGTTCCTCAGTAGTGTTCAAACAAACCAACCACATTCCGTTATAATGAACAAAGTAGAATATGTTGATTTCACTTCTGCAAAATATTCATGTGACACTTGACTGCAGCCCACCTTGCTGCTTGTGAGAAATGACTGGGTCTGCTGACAAATTAAGACTCCTTCACTCACTGACTGCTGTCACCTGCATGCAAATAAATCCAGAACTATGAATATCTTACCAAAAAAAAAAATTCAAGAAAAGAGAAACGTCACCTCTCCTCACCCCATGGCAGCTGCTTAGCAACCATACCAGCCCTACCTGTGTGACAGGTGCAGCTCACCTTTGCCTCGCCCTGACACACACACGCCCCCTCCTCACTCATTCTTCACCTGCTAGCTGGTGGGCGGGGTATGACTCAAAGGTTGCTCACTACCCCCTCGCCACCCTTCCCAGCCAGGCCCCTTGCTTGAGCCAGCTCTCTGCCAGGAACTTGGATGAGTTGCTCCTCCTAAGGTGGGGCGAGGCTTCAAGAGATAGAACACCAGTACGGTGCAAATGTACAGGTATAGGCGCTTACGCCATCACTGATGTGGTTGGCAGTCCTCTGTAAACACATGTTCCACAAATTCAAAACAAGTATGCAGGTAGACAGCACATTTGTACACCTCACTTTACAGAGTATCAATTTGTAGTCTTTTGTGGTTACATGAGTGGCATCTCTAGGAAAACTACAAGCAAAACTCTTGTGCATATATGGGGAGACTATATATACACACTATATACACACACACACATGCAAGACACTAAGTGGACAGCTAGGTACCTTACATGCAAGCCAGCGTGTACAAGTCTGGCAGATCACAATATAATCTAAAAGAAACACACCAGTTATGCCGGGCATCTCAAAGTATGCACTTGTATATTCGGACCAGTCACATAGACACTCCTAGAGAAAATTTTATAAACAGATCCAGAGATCCACGGAGCAGACAGGCAGGCACAAGCACACTCAATCACGCCGAGCTTTCAAAACAGAAGACAAAGGCTGTAGTCACTTCTACACACGCAAACACTGCAAGTGCCTGAACACAATGACATTTGCACATGGTTCTATATCGACAGACGGGACAACAAAACGTACACATCTATTGGGGGCAAAAGTCACGAGCACAATAAGACTGGCATCTAGTGACGAAGGAAATTACTTCTACAAATAATTTATTTTAATACCGAAAAAAATGCACTTTTACATACTATACAAACCTAAACTTGCATTAAATGCAGAGGCGTGTAAAGATGCAGAAAATAAAACTAAAAATCTTTACACACACTATAAAATACAAAATACAAAATTCATCATAATAAGTAACAGTAGGGAAACTAAAGAACAATGTGCAGCACGCACACAGTTATCTGAATAGGTTTATAACGCACACTCATGTAGCTCCCTGAAAGCTGTATCTAGTATAAGCACGCTTACACCTACAGTACACAAACACGCGGACAGCAATCCGTGAAGTCGCAACAAGAAAACACACGAGTGCAACTTTATACCTGAAAAGACCAAGCACGCTCTACAACCAATAGAACTTTCTACACTGGCACTTACAGTAAACCCACATGTACACGGACGGGCGGGCAGGCAGGCAGACAGACAGACAGACAGACAGAACGCGCACTCAGATGAAGCAGTATGGACATGAATACAAGCGCGTACTGCAGTGTCCCTTTTGAGAAACACGGCTGAGTAAAGGTTTTCCACATGTTTCGACCCGGCACACACGAACACAAACAAACAAGCAAGCAAGGCCAAAGAGGCGCCCATATACCTCAAGCAGAGAACCGATTGAGCAACACGAGAGGCAAACCGGCTCGCTTGGCTGAGACTTGACTCTGCTTTCACCACCATGCCCGTTGGACTTAAATGGCAGGAGTCGCTTTTCTTCCTTCTTATCCACACTACTCACCTCCACAGAGCCGATGGCCCATTGGTTCTTTTCGACTCGTTAAACAGTGTTCCAATATCTCCCACTACCATCCATTTTAAGCCACACTTGCGACGCTGCGCAAACCTATCTGCTAACTGACTGTGCTACAGTTCCTCATATACAGAAGAGCCGGCCCCCCGCCCCCGGGCTATCGTGAGCGCGCGCGCGCACACAGGCGCGCAGATACGCTCCGACGGGCACATACGCACACAAGTGCGCGTGAGCCTTAGCTCCAATGTTTGCCTCCTGTCTCACTATCAAAAAAGGTCAGTGAAATGTCGGACTTCAGCTGATGTGAAAGTCTTTATGACATTTAAATAGGCAAAGTTTACTCTTGAGTTATATAATACATCGTTTGTTGTTTGTTTGGGAATAGCACGTTTAATAATTAGGGCAGCGCTGGTCTGGAGATAAACACAAGTTCATACTACTATTCAATAACAGTACTCCAAGTCATATCAACTGTTGGGAAGCTGGCATTGAGAAGAACAAATGTAGTTATCAGAATGAACTAAACGAATTAACAACACGAAAGCCCGAGAGGTTTTAGAGACAATCAGATGCTCACTGTTCATCTCCAGTTGTTGGGATTGTACAAAATTCCCTTTCTGTTATAACCTTTGCTGAAGATGGCATATGGCATGGACTGTGACATGTAGTAGAAGAGCCACCACCTCTGTCCAGTTTCATGTTACAACCACCATGCTTTCTAGTAATCCATTGCACTGATTCAAAACGTGGGTGAAGAGCCTGAAGTTTGATTACTTCTCACAAATTTAGATTGGCAAAACAACTTCTCTGTACAAATATATGTTACAATAATCTGAGAAGGCTTTCAATTAAAAACAAAGTGAATTAATTTCAGTTGTATTTCTTTGGCACATAATACTGTATTAAAGAAGTTACACAAGTGCTGCATTGGCCTGTATATGCAAAAGAAGATTATTAACCTCACCTGCATGTCTTTTAAGAGGTAAGTCTTACTAAAACAATAATGTAGACATACAAGTCATGATGGTTCAGGTCATCAGCATGCAACAACTGGAATAAAAGGGGCAAACTTAACACTGACCCAATATGCACACTCACAGGTCATTTTGGAGAAACCGACGTGAATCATGTAGTTTTGTCAGCTTCTTGGCACTTGAGCACCAGTTCAGTTTACAATTGCACTGCCATCTGTTTGGAGTAAATGTTTTTCCCATGTTCATGTGCATTTCATAAGGGTACTTCAGTTTCTATTCACAGTCAAAAAGCATGTTGTCAGATTGAATAAAAACTTTAAACTGGCCCTATTGTATACGTGATTGTAAGCGCATACACTCAACGAACTTATCCTCACTAGATGTGATTCTTGCCTAGATCCTTACTTGTCTGTGCTAAAGTAAGAAAAGTTCAGAAATGGTTAAATGGACTGATAATGCACTCTTCTTCAAACACTTACTTGAGGTAACATTTTGAAAAGTCAATCTTACTTGCCTTTCCAGCCCTTGCATGATAGTAGTGATTTATCAGAGTCGGTGAAGAGACAGGATTGCCTAAAATGCTCCAATGACTATGGGGAGTGCTCCTGTTTTTCCATTATTTATTAACAGAATACCAAGATACACATTTTCACCTGGAAATTTCAAGTCTCACTATGATTATAAATCCTGTCTGTTTTTGGCAACCAATTTGTCTTGTCACATGTCTTCATTACTGCTGTCATTAATTCTGTACTTGGCCAAAATCTCTTAGTATTGGTGGTAGAAACTTTACTATCTTGCAAAAATGAAGCTATATGCAATAACTCTACAAGTTCAACCCAGATGACTTTTGATAGTACAGTATTGCGAAAGATATATTTCAATTAGAATTTCAGAAAAAGAATGAAAATAAGCCAATGACAATATACATGACTCTTCAATCTGTGCATGGTTTAATTCAACTAAGAATACTTCATGCAATTATGTAGATTTCAGTTATCTAAAATCAACCCAGGCATAGAACCTAATTGTGCGTGTTGTCATCATGCATCTACCTCGCCTGAGCATGTGGTTTTAAACTGTCCCATACATAGATCACATTGGAGAAAAACTTTTCCTATCTGTCTGAAAAGACTGGAACCACCAATGCTCCTAATCCACTTACAGCAATATTAAGTGTTTTACTGGTTGGGATAATATCATGAAGTGAAAAAGTCTGTTTTGATATCTTCTACTTCACTGCTCATTTATCACTTTATTTTATTCAATTGGAAAAATCCTAATCCTTCTGTGAAAACACTGGGGGAAAAAGTGTCCTGTCCTCTTTAAAGTTAGAAAACAACTAACTACAGGGATGCAGTATTGCATATTGTGTCTTCAGAATTTAGCATGTATTTATTAATATTGTCCTTAAGTAAGCTGGGCTCTGTTAACCTTTCAGGTGCTTCATTTATCTTTTAGTGAAATCTACTTATTACATTGTCTATTTCATAGCGCTTCAGATGGGCTGGAAATAGTGGTATAGCTGAAGGAGAAATGAAATATGGCACTTCTTACTGAACACTCAGCTGTTCTATATCATACATATTGCAATGTGATGTTATAAAGTGTGGCTCTGAGGCTAAGGATATGTGCTGGTATCCTGAAGGTTGCCGGTTCAAATCCCTGTTACTGCCAAAAGAGATCCTACTCTGCTGGGCCCTTGAACAAGACCCTTAACCTTCAATTGCTCCAGGGGTGCTGTACAATGACTGACCCTGTGCTCTGACCCTAACGGGTATGCGAAAACTAACAAACTCCTAATACAAGAAATTGTATAAGGCAAAATAAAGAACAAAAAACAAAGCTAAGAGAGGAAGAAAAACTTCTCTCTTCTCCCCATTTTATAGCAGTAAAGAAACATTCTTTCAATGTAATTCATTTCAGGTCAGTAGAGCAATCCGGTTTTGGTTTTTTTTTTTTTTTTGTAAATTGGACACACTGTTCCTACCCAAAACTGTTTCAAGCTAACCATTTATGTTACTGAGTTTCTTTATTCATTGACCACAGTCATTCATTTTTGGTGCCCGTGATTCATATTGTAGTCCTTTGTATTGCATCAAGACAGGTTACTGTGTAGTTAGAGCTGAAATGTTACCATGAGTACCTTTAGAATTCATTTCTAGTTCAATCTATCCTAAATTGTGGAGACATGACTGAAAGTGATCTAAAAGATGATCTGAAACATTGTCTCACAAATGAAACTTTGTGGCCATTGTATGGAGAGGAATTGATAAGATGCAAAAGGCCAAACTGTGATGCATCATCTTTACGGTCCATTCCACCAGTAGAAGCTGAATTCCACAGTGAATACCTGGACTTGTCTGTAACGTATGTGCATAGTAGTTTTTTGTTGCCTTAGTTGCAAGTTATTTAAAATACCCATGTGCTTTTCTAATCAATACACTACAGATAAAGGAAGTTCCAACTGTATCTCTAAAGGTTTTTATTTCTTCCCTTGTTTTTCACAGGGACATATTGTTTTTGATATCATTTTGTCAGTATAATGATGTGCGTGAGGAGCCAGCTGACTGATCCCTGAGAGGTGTGCCACCTTGATGACAGGTGAGTGACACAAGAGGCCTATAGACAAAGCAGAAATGCTCCTGCAATTCTATCCAATCTGACTCAACAGGGGATCAAAAAAAAAGATCACATGGTATCGACAGGATTACATGTGCAGGAGCAGAACTCTAAGCTGATTGTGCCCTTTTCACCTGTATGGGTAGGCAGCAGACCAAAAGTCAGTTAACAATCAAGAAATGCCACACATTGATGAGCATAATGTAGGGTAAAGACGATGCTCTTTATTTCTTCCACATACCACATCTGCTGGCACATCTGTGGATCTTTAGACTCAGGAAGCTGGCGCGAAGTGTCTCAAAGACTGGCAGACTCTGTTTACAGACCATGACAAATGTTCACCCTGGCTGCCCTGAATGTGTTGCATGTGACAGCTGGCTCTCATCTGTTTCCTGCACATCCTTTGAGTGTGTCACTGTCACGGATATACAGGCCTGAGGTTGTTCCAGGAGGGTATGTATTGTAGGAGATATGGGCAGTGACAGAGTAATCTGCTGCCATAACAGACATCATCAGTTGCTGGAGAAATGTCAGTTTGGCTTAGCAGACTAATTCACTAATACAGTGAAGGAGCTCAAAGCAGTGCTGGAGGCCTGGATTTGAAACCATGCTGTCACTCGAGCACTTGTGCTTGCACCAATAAAAGTAATTCTTGTTTGAGCTTACAAGTTAGGTTTAGCAGATTTATGGAAAAAACTACAGTGTTCACTTGAAAAGTATTAATGACAATTGCATAAACTAACACTCTGAAACCTACTTAGTTCAAGTCATGGTGACAAGGGGCTGGAGCCTATCTTGGATTCATCTGGCAGGGCCCAGAACATGGCAATAATCCGTCACAGCAGCCTCTCGCACACACACCTACACAGTGCCAGTTTTCAATCATCAATTAACCTAACAGGCACATGCTCGGAGAATATGAGAACTCCACGCAGACAATGACCTGGCACAGGATTTAAATCCCATTACCTCCATGTATGGTCAGGAAAAGGTCTCATATTGATTTCTTGTTAAAAAAAAGTTGTATCTTGTTTAGACATGATCATATTTATCATGTATCAGCCTTTACGTTGTTTGAGCATGCTTATTCCATTTATGAATTGAAGGAATCCATAGCCCAGCAAAACTGGGCACAAGGGAAAAATTACCCTTGAATGGAACACTTGCTGTACCTATTACAGAGTATTGCCATCATGGACTCATTTTTACATTTCCCTATCGGCCTAAGTTATTTTTCTTTGGGGCATACAAGATATCCTGATTACCTGAGAACAAACCCATACAGAGGAAAGGGGAATGAGTAATTTCCACACAGTCAGTGAATAGATCCTAGAGTTGTGACGCATCAATGCTAACCACCACATCACCCTTTAAATATCTGCTAATGTTTGTTGAATAGTTAATAGCAAAGTGAAATGTGTAATGCTGTAATGGTAACTAGAGTATTGTTTACATTCATGTTAGTTACTCAGCAGCAGAATGCAAATAAATTGGCAGTATTGAAATTAATTCAGATATCGTCATTGCAAGTATCAACAGTCAATTTGGTAAAACTGGTTTGTTTTCTGAAGAAGAATAATACCACTTCTTTTTGTGGCTCAATACTTAGTGTAAAAGGCATTTATGTCCAAAAGATACTTCCTTGGGTAGTTGAGTTTTACAAAAACACAAATTCTTTATACTGTAAATGACACGGTAGCAGAGTAGTGGACAGTTCTGCTACCTCTCAGATCCAGAGTCTTGACAGTAAATGTCATGCCTGCTCATTTTCTATGCATCGGTGGGGCTTTACCTCCAGTACTTCAGTTTTATTTCCAGATCCCAAGGATTTGCATGTTATTTTTCTTGGCAGTTCTACAGGATTAGCCACCCCCACAAAGACCCTCAATTGGATTAAGCAGGTTTGAGGATGTTATGTCATGTCTTACTGCTTTTGTCTAAAGTTATGTGGTTTGTTCAGGTGGGGATTTAACCTTTGCCCATATAGATCTCCATACAAGATCACACTGTCTGCCTGTTTGTCTTTGAATTCTACTCTTCATTCCCTTAATAATTTGACTGTGTACCATTTCAAAATGATTTTTGTGTTCCTTCTATCTGCAAAAATGATTTATATCATAATTAGCTTCCAAAACTCATAACTCATATTAAATGCCACACAGAAGAAAACAGGCAGTTGCTTTAATGTAAATAACGAGGGAGGATTGAAGCTTGCAGGAGAAGGTGAGCGCCAGCTTCGCATCACAGCTGAAGATAGTAAAAATGAGCCTTTACAAGTCATTTGACAAGCAGATTAGCTTAAACAACAAATTCCATTCCCTTTAATCAATTGTATTTTAATTTACGTTTGTTGCTGTCTACAGCCCACTTTCCCTTGGATTCCTTTTCAAGTGAGTTCTGTTGCTCAAAGCTGTAAGCTTTTGAGGAGACTGCTATGTGTTATGAAACAAACTATTGACTCCAAATATTTAGACTTGCTGTCAGCTACATATGACTGTTACAGTGTGTCCACATAGTACAATAACAGTTATGATCAGGGCTATACTCATTAAGTCAATTGCACTATGCTTCATTTCTTTTATATTGGTTTCTCTAAAGCAGCATGTGCCATGTCCTAGTCAGTATTGAGTTAGCATTTTTGGAAATAACAAACTGTTTTAATTCTGTTTAGTTACATACTAGCTGTGCTAAGTCACCAACATAGACCTCAGTATTACTCTTTACAGTGAACCATCTATTGGAATACATTTTGTAGTGCATGACCTCAGCATTAACTTTTGCAGTGCTCTTTATACATGTAATACATTTAGTAATAAAGTGCATTGAATTTGTCATTCCATCAGATGGTGAATCACAAAGATTTGTAGTAATAAAATGCATTACTACTAATGTTTGTAATACTCCATCTGAGGTAATGATAAATGCAATGCAAATGTCTCTGTTATATGCCACCTGGTATGGGATTCATAAAAGCAGTGTTAATGTTTGTGATGCGCCATCTGTTGGAATGACAGGAATATAGCATCCGAACAGACACACAGACGCCCTTTTATTAAGGTGGATACCCTGTGATCTAAGTGGTACACGTAGCACAGAAATTATATTGAAAAAGACACAAGTGCTCATGAAAAAATGTAAAGTAAGAAAGATTATCTTGTTTTTGAATCTCTGCAATGTACAAAGTGTTCTAAATAGTGGCATCAATGTGTGATAAAGTATCACTATCAAATAAGATAAGAAGCCATTTAGAAGTTAATGAAGTTTGCACAAAAAAATCAAAACATCAAGACGGATAATCATTAATAAAGATCTGTTTCAACTAGTGACATAATAAAATCAGCATTATTTTTATCATTGCAGTGTAAGTCATGTTACCACAGCAGGAAAATTCACAAGAGAAGGCTCTACAGAAGTCTTTACTGCCAATGGTCCATGTCCTGAACAGCAGGAGCATGACAATTTTATGACTGGTGCCCATTAACAGTGACTCTATCAAACGTCACACTTTCTACACTACACTTTGCACATTTTTGCATATTGTTGTATGTTAATTACCTTTCTTTACTGTTTGTTTGTTGATACATTTTTCATGTGTTCATTTTCCAAACCATCCATTACAGGCTAGTGAACCCCAAGAACCTGTTCCAGGAACAAAATCAGCTGTAGAACAGACGCCAGTCTATCACGGGGTAGACCTATTCAAACAAGCTTGCTCCCACTCACACAGAGGGAACATACAAAATTCACATACACACAGTGCATGGACTTGAATTTTAGCCAAAGACTCTGGAGCATTGAGACAACAGTTCTGAACACTGCAGCTAGATGGTACATTATCCATCAATCCATCCATTATCCAATCCTCTCTATCTTAACACAGGGTCACGGGGGTCTGCTGGAGCCAATCCCAGCCAACACAGGGTGCAAGGCAGGAACCAATCCCGGGCAGGGCGCCAACCCACCGCAAGACACACACACACACACACCCACACTAGGGACAATTTAGAATTGCCAATCCACCTAACTGCATGTCTTTGGACTGTGGGAGGAAACCCATCCATTATCCATCCCTCTATATCTTAACACAGGGTCACGGGGGTCTGCTGGAGCCAATCCCAGCCAACATAGGGTGCAAGGCAGGAACAAACCCCAGACAGGGCGCCAGCCCACCACAAGGCGCACACAGACACACACACACACCAAGCACAATTTAGAATCACTGTGGGAGGAATCCGGAGTACCCGGAGGAAACCCACGCAGACACGGGGAGAACATGCAAAACTCCATGCACTGAGGACCCGGAAAGCGAACCCAGGTCTCCTAACTGCGAGGCAGCAGCGCTGCCATTGTGCCACCGTGCAGCCCCATGGTACATTATATGATTGCAATTTCCTTCTATACTTATATCCTTTTAATGGTTGAGGACACATGTGAATTAGAATTATTGTACAGTGTATTTAATTTGCAGGGTACATATGACATATAAAGCCTGACTTCAAGTTGCTTTTGCATCATATTTAAACTTCTTTAAAAACACACACATTAGAATAGATTACTTTATGATAGAAGTTATTACTTTTCTTTCTGGAAATTATAGTTTCTAACCAGAATAACTCTCAATATTATTTCATGGTGCCTATAGGGTGTCTTAGATAATACTTTTTATTGCAAATTGTTATACCTATGTTCCCTAACCCTTGTGCACCCATGCAAAGCCATTCATAATAGATCATGAAAGTATAATGAAAACAGGAAAAGCATCAAAGAACAATTGTTTCCTCAGCAGTGCAGAGTTAGGCTCCTGATTACCATTTAATTGTTTGTTTTGTATTTCCAAAGTCACATTTACTCAGAACATTGAAACTCCTTGGGTACTGATCCTTAAATTAAAATACTATGCTAAAAATAATCATTCCTATTAACGAAAAAAAGCAGTCTAAAAAAAGCCTGATGACAGAACTTGACTTCAGTGGCAGATGTTCTGTTGAGCATAT
Organism: Polypterus senegalus; assembly: GCF_016835505.1. Classification (NCBI taxonomy): domain Eukaryota; kingdom Metazoa; phylum Chordata; class Cladistia; order Polypteriformes; family Polypteridae; genus Polypterus; species Polypterus senegalus. The sequence goes on along the minus strand of NC_053159.1, from coordinate 66,971,519 downwards.
TGTACAAGAGATTTTCTGGATGTTACCAAGTTTTTTTTTTATCATGGTCAGATGAGATATAAATAGGATGAAAATTTAGAAAAGCAACATCAAATTGTTCCAAGGGAATATTGTTGGTTGGATAGTGAAGTACTATTGAGAATATACTGTGTGATTTTGTATATTTTTATTGGAATAGTCAGTCATGCTTATTGCAAAAAAATCCAAGAAAAATCAGTCCTAGCTGTCCATTGATCCAGTGATGACGCTGTCCATCTATTTGTCCATCTCTGTCACTCCCCCTTCCTTTGTGTACAGATGAATGGAAGGAAGAGCCTGCCCAATGGAGTTGTTGATATCAGTGGTGATGAGTGTGCTCAATCCTCAATCAGACCAGTTCACTTCCTGTCAGGAACCCACATGCCGTGTGCAGGACGACGAGGGACAGGGGAAGTTGCACCACTTTGGATGGACACGTGTAGGTGAATGGGGAGCAGCGGTTGAGTTGATCTAAGTCAGGACCTTGCCACTATTGGTGGCCCTACCAGGAGTACATGACTCCTGATCGGATCACTCAGAGGATCATTGATCACACAAGCTTCTCTGCCATATTAAGGTGCTGATCGTTTCAATAAAAGATGTGTTTAAAATACAGAAAAGCAGTAGAATTTGCAACATGCTTATAGAAAAACTCTGTAAAGACTGAAAAGAAAGAGAACAGAGTATATGGTCCTTCTTTCTTAAACATATTAATAAGGACAAAGATATACAATAAAAAACAATACAGTAGACAGGTTAGTTGCTATTTGGACCTCCACTTTACTTTCATTGCCAATGACAAAGTGTTTGATGAAGTGAAAGTGTATTGGCTTTGCATGCCCATACAAGTATCCTTTCCGCCAGGGACTTGTTTCTACTTTGTGCCCATTATTCCGTGTTTAGACTCCAGTGCCACATTAACCTGACCAGAAATAAATCAAAATGCAAAATGAAAAGATGAAGTTAACTTACTGTCTGGTGAAGGGATCAATGCCCACTCTATTTAGTCCTGTGTGACTTATTAAGTTTGTCTTTTTAAATGACTTCATTGAATCCATCGCTCACTTAGGACACCTAGTAACATTTAGCTCCATTTAACTACAGCTATTTTCTGAAATACTCTTTCTTAGATATGTGTCATTATATTATTTTTTGCTTGGCCTTTTTAAGTGACTAGTGCTCAATTAAAGCCCATCTTGAGTTTATGCATGTTTGCCAATGTAACAATTGTATTATTTACTGAAACCAATGGCTACATCACATGACAGCAGATTTTTTTTTTGTTTTATTAATACAACTAAGTAAAATGGCACACCAAACTACTTTATTATATCAGGGAAAAAAAACATTTAGTCTCTTTCACACACCCTTCAATTATTCTTTGCCAATTTTTGTAAGTTAATTCAAATCAACAATTTTAGCATTATATTACACTTAATTAAAACAACAAAAAAATTAATCCTGGCCTGTTTGCTATCTGGCTGGAATATGCATGTTCTCCCTCTGTTCATATGTCTTTTTTTCCCCCCCGAAATTAAAATTTTCACCTACTTTCCAAAGCCATGCAGAATGGGTTGCTAAGTAATTGTAAATTGTATTATTAACAGAAAGTGTAAGTGTTTTCGGCAATGAATAGACAAAAAAACATGCCTTAACACTGACACTGGCAGGACTGGCCTTGCAAAATCTACAAGTCTAGATTGAAGTAACGGGGTTCAGAGAATGAATCCATTCATTAATCAGTTTTATGTGTATATCTATATGTTTGTGTGTGAGATTAGCTATCAGGAATAACTTCCTGATGGAAAGCTATAGCTTATTGCAGCAGCGCTGGGCATCCATCCATCCATCCATTATCCAAAACGCTACATCCTAACTACAGGGTCACAAGGGTCTGCTGGAGCCAATCCCAGCCAACACTGGGTGCAAGGCAGGAAACAAACCCTGGGCAGCACTGGGCACAAGACATAAATCAACCATGAGCGGGGCACTAGTCCATAGCAGGACCTGCTTTAGAGTCACCATTTAACCTATTCCTGTAAGTTTTCAGTAATGTCAGAGAATAACCCATGCAAACACAGGGAGGATTCAAAGACAGGATGCTAGATAGGTGAGGCAGTGGTGCTTACCACTGAATTACTGTGCCACACTTACACTCAAGTAGAATTAAATCATAAGCAAAGACAAAACAAAAAGCTGTTTAAAGACAAAGTGATGTAAAGCTTATATTTCTGTATCTACAGAATTCATTTTCTGTTGCATTTAAAATAGTTTTATTCAAAATACTGAAGAGATCTTTCAGGTATTGTAATTTCAGATATTCTAATCTATTATTTTGTGACAATAAAAATTAATGTGAAGAGGTACAGTAACTGAGAGCCCTGCTAATGCTGGAGCCCTTTGGGTGGTTTTGTGATGAAAAGTACACAGAATATTCCACATACAGTTAAATTAATATATTGCAGATTATATGCAGAATTTCAATCTTTTAATAAGCACTACGTGCCAAGCGCCATGTGCCGTTGTGAAGAGAGGGGCCTGAATGGACCCCAAGGAGATGCGGCCGCTCCTCCAAAACCCCTCTTAAACAGTGATCTAATGGGAAACAAATTCCTTTTTTTTACCTCCTCTTTGCTTGATCACCTGCTGGCTTGCTCCTGCTCCCGTGCCACGTGATCTGCATTTTGTGCGGTGCTTCGAACATTTTAAAGTCACTACCTTGCCTCTCTTACCCCCAGACATCCTCAAACACTATTCAGTCTCTTTTTGCTGTTCCGTTATTTCACCGAGTAATCTTTTCCATTTGTTTGCACTAATGTGATCTTTCCTCTCATTTTTTGAGACTTTCAAATTTTCCTACTTCCATTATCTCTAATCTGCTCTGCATGTGTATTATGGGACTTGCATCCAAAGGTTGTAAGTATGACGTGACTTGCCTGTCTCACAGGACGTGAAAGTGTCTCTGTCTCTGTCTTATTTTCAGAATTTGCACATAGATTATTATTTTTCTCTTTGCCTTTTTTTGTGCATTCTTTTCTCTCCAACGCTTTTGGGTCTCTTTTCGACACACAGATCTTTCTTCTTCGCTTAGTCGTTCCTTACTTTCCTTATTTTCAGAATTTGCACATAGATCATTATAGTTCTGTATTGCATTTTTTTGGGCAATCTTTTCTCTCTAACGCTTTTGGGTCTCTTTTCGACGTGCTGCTCTTTCTTTTTCGCTTAGTCGTTGACATGTCATCTTTAACTTACCTTTTTTGAGCCACTCTTTCTTCTTTGCTTAGTTGTTTTTGAAGTTCTTTCCAACAACTGAGAGGTTAAATGACTGTGATCTTGTTTGAAAATGGTAGTAAGTAGGGTGCGACTTGCAAAGGTCACCATCTCACGGAACTTGCTTCCAAAGGATGTCAGTATAATTTGACTTGACCGTGTCGCGGGACATAAAAGTGTCTCTCTGTCTCTCTTCAAAAGATCATGTCTCGTCGCTGGATAAAAAGACTTGTCTTGTGCCAAGTTTTTTTTTAAATAATAGATGTATGTGTAATTTTTGTTTTATAATTAGCTCTTTTTCATTAATCTCTTGATTTTCTATATTCATTTTTTCTTGGCTGGGGGTCATGAATACTCACACCGTTTGTTTGAGAAGACTCTTGCACAACAAAGCAACAAAGAAGAATGCCAGTCCCTTAATGGCAAAACTCACAACAAGAAGTGATAACCAAAATGACAGGAAAAAGTAAAACAACATAATGTAAAATAGTAACAATGTAATGAAAAATGGACAATTAAAGCAGGTTCTAAAAGTTAAAAAACCCAAATTCATATTGATGCCCGCTGTTAAGTTATGATCTGTTCCTCAACTAAAACACAAAGCCAAGGATTGAAGTTGGCTGAGGGGAAATTTTACACAAATGTTAAAAAAATATTAGAACATTAGAACAATCTAGACGAGAACAGGCCATTCGGCCCAACAGAGTTCACCAGTCCTATCCACTTAATTCCTCCAAAATAGATCAAGTCCAATTTTGAAAGTTCCTAAAGTCCTACTGTCTACTACACTCTTTGGTAACTTATTCCAAGTGTCTACGGTTCTCTGTGTAAAGAAAAATGCCCTAATATTTGTACAAAATGTACCCTTAACAAGTTTTCAACTGTGCCCCAATGTTGTTGATGAACTTATTTTAAAATGACAGTCTTTTTCCACTGTACTAATTCCCATCATAATTTGAAACACTTCAGTCATGTCATCTTTTAATCTTCTGTCGTTTAAACTGAAAAGGCTCAGCTCTTTTAATCTTTCCTCATAATTCATCCCCTGTAGCCCTGGAATCATCCTAGTCGCTCTTCTCTGGAGTTTATCCAACGCTGCTATGTCCTTTTTATAGCCTGGAGTCCAAAACTGCACACAGTACCCCAGATGAGGCCTCACCAGTCCATATTGCTTCAGTTAGAGCACTGAATATTCATTAGGAAAATTACCAAATACAATCCTTGAGATTGGCACCTTGGGTATCTTAAAATCTCACTTGGGTGAGATTTAGAAAACATAAGATAAAAATAAAATAAAGAACTATGTTGATTAAATTTTCTGTTTTCATCAAAGAATTTCTTATATTTTTATGTTTATCTTTTATTTATACTTTCCAGCTTTTAGACGGTCCAGTTTCTTCTAAACATTTTGTGGCAGCTTTATCCCGCAAGCAGATACTGGCCAACCAATTCATCCTTGACACCTCTTTCTTTTCTCATGTTGTTTTGACCCTGAAAGTACATGCCAATGAGTGATGGAGAAACAATTTTTCATTAGATAGATAGAAGAAATTACATCTCTCGAGAACACAATGTTCTGCTGTATGCAACAGGTCTCTGATGAAACCTCATGGAGAGAAGTCGGCAGAAACACTTCCTGATACATGTAAGAGCTGCCACCAGATTTCTGACATTCCAGAGCTGATGAGGGGAGGTGGTGTGGGGGTGGAGTGTTGGGGCGGAGAGGGTGGATACAAGGTCTGTGTGTCCAGCTTACACACAGTGGGTGGGCTGTGGACTTCAATTTGCTGGTATTAGTTACCACTGCTGCTAGCCAAGCCTGCACTAAAACGTTATTTGAAAGAAAGATACTAGCTTGCTAGTTCACTGTTAGGATACTGAAGGAACTGGGAGTTGTTGGGGTTGTGGAAAAAATACTCCAATACATTCGGTCTGCTTTTGTAACAAATCCCATTAGTCTTATGAAACCCCCTACAGTCTCTTATGCATGCAGAAACGTGAAGTTACATTTATGTCTGTAGGGAGCCTCACAGGTGCAGAACAAAGTAGGCTGACCTGTGGTTAGACGGGTGGGTTGCTTTCCCACAGGGGGTCAGGTCACTTCCTGCCCCTCAGGCTCAAGTCCCACACATTTTCTAGAATCTAAGGAGCAGATGAAGGCAGTTGCTGCTGCCTAGGTGGAGTTTAATGGTGGGGCTATCTTGGAAAGTATCAGCAGCGTTGTTAAGCTTTCATCTCTCATATAGCACTACTCAGGAAGTGCGACATTGATACAAGTAATGCTCACTTGTTTAATCTAACTGGTTCTCATGTCCTCACCTCACCAGAATGTATCAGTTTTACGGATCATTAGACTAACATTTAGATTTACTCTTTGTCAAATCAGGTAAATCCATGCTGGATTACTGCTCCTGCTCTTCAGACCCTCGAATATAAAGAACAGTACATTATGTGTTTTTTAGGACCACAGTTAGCCCATACCTTATAACTTTAAATTGTGTTCAGGCTCCAGATTTCAAAGACCATATAAATTTTACTGGTTTTCAAGCCTGAAAGTCTCTAGATTGGATTACTGTTATAACTCCCCAGGCTTCAAGTTCTAAAGAAATAATTCATTTTACTGGTCTTCAGGCACCCAATTCTACAGGCTTTATTACATTTAATGGTTATCAAGCTCCAAGGAATCTATACTGGATTACATTTAGTAGTTCTCTGACCCCCAGCACAGAGCACTGCCTGATTTCACTAACAGATCTATTTAACGCCCACTCTTCTTAATAGGGCTGTTTTTTTAAGTTACTGGTCACATGGGGTTTGACAGAAAAGTGACTTTCTATCCCCCACTTCTTTCTCTTTTTTTCTCTTTCTGTCTGTATCTCCCGAGTAGACAGCTGGTCACAGTTTAAGATTTGACCATGAACCTCCCAAACTATGACTAACTAGGATCTAGAACAGAAAGGCAGACTCTCGGTAATCCACTTACAATTGTCAGGTTTTTAATGTTAAGTACTAAATTAGACACTGTATGTCTTAATTATACACTCATCCAGCTATAAGGAGCGCTGGCAGACATTGGAGCACAGTCAGTGGCAGGTGTTGTCCTTGGGGGTTAGGCATTTGATATGCTGAAACCAAAATGCAATATACGTACATGCTAGGGTAATTGATCACAGCACCAGAATAAAGCTGTCCTTCTCCAAGGCTATATTGCAGGTCAACCACACACAGGAATTTTCCAAGAAACTTCCATGATATAATGTAAAGTGCAAGCAGCATTGGTGTGTCAGGTACAATAGATAAAGAGATCTTTCATTGCAACCAGTGAAATTCTTGTATCAAAGTCAGGTCAGGTCAGGATGGGGAGCATGCGCTGGTACAGCACGTTGCCGCACCCACCACATGACGAAACAGCTCAGGATCCTGGTTTACAACCCCCCAGGCAGACACGTGGTGCAGTCCCACCCTCCGGAAATGACCATCTGTCTGCCACAGTCAGGTATTACATGGGTGTCCCCTTGGCTTGGTCCGGCCGCACGGGCCCTCAACAATGAGGATCTTGCGAGATGGATCACCCTCAGGGAATCACGCCACATGGCTGTAGTGCTGTAACTGACGCTTCCTCACAATACAGGTAATGTGCCGCATTCGAGACTCAATGAGTAACTGCTCATTTAACACAAAGTCAAACCAACGGTACCCAAGGATCCTCTGAAGAAACACAGTACCAAAGGAGTCCAGTCTTCATTTCAGGTCACTGGATAGCATCCATGTCTCGCAACCATATAGCAAGACAGGAAGCACCAGGACTCTTAAAGACTCAGATGTTCATCCTTTTGCATAGATATCGGGAGCACCACACACCCCTTTCCAGCGACCTCATGATACCTCATGCTCTCCCAATCCGTCTACTGACTTCATAGGAAGAGTCACCAGAAACATGAATGTTGCTGCCGAGGTAAGTAAACCTCTCGACAAATACGACACTCTCTCTGCAGACAGACACACTGCTGATGGCTGTGCCCAAGAGGTCATTAAAGGCCTGGATCTTTGGTTTTATCCATGAAACTCGCAAGCCCAGAGACTCAGACTCCTTGCTCAGTCTCTCAAGAGCCCCGATCAGAACCTCCTTTGACTCAGCGAAGATCACAGCAGCATCGTCAGCAAAGTCAAGATCAGTGAATCTTTTTTCTCCAACACGTTCCCCACAGCTGCTGGACCCCACAACTTTGTCCAACACCCAGTCTATTGAACAGAGTAGAAGCAAAAACACACCCCTGACGAACACCAGAATTAACTTGGAAAAAAATGCAGAGGTTCTGTTTCCACTCCACACAGCACTCACAGTACCAGTGTCCTGGCCGGCCATGATATCCAGCAACTTTGAGGGGATCCAGCGAAGTCTCAGGATGTCCCACAGGGCAGCTCGATCAACTGAATCCAACATTTTACAAAAATCGGCAAAGGCTGCAAAGAACCTGACGATCTTCACGTTTGTGCTTTTTAGGCATAAAACCAGACTGCTCCGGTCACTGGTAGGTGAGCAGGTGATCACAGACCCTATTGAGGTTGACCCTAGCAAGGACCTTACCCGACACCGAAAGCAGTGTTATCCTCTGTAGTTGCACTGAGTTCCACTCAGCTTGACTGCCTAGAACTGAAAGAATAATCCCAGGAAGTAAATCAGATCTGAAGAGGACACCTAAGCACCTAAGGAATTTCAAAGTGAGTAACAGGAAGTAAAATTTCTTGTTATACTTTACTGTCTCAAGGCATGAGAAAGATTTCATTTTGTATTTCATAGTAGAAATACATGGAGTTCTGGGTTCAAAACTGAATTTTTATCAAATGAAATTCTAGAAATTAAAGGAAAGTTTCAGCACATTGTCAAAAGTTAAAAGACAATTGTCAGAGTCTATAGTTGAAAGAGAAGCCCTAGTTTATTCCAATGAGAGGTTTAGCCTACAACATTACTAGAATATCCTCATTTTAGTATTTACCAATATGTCAGCCATCAATTAATTAGATTTTGGTTTTCTGGCAGAGTCAACCTTTAAACCTCACCCCATGATTACTTCCCATTTCAACCTTTAATCACCTTTCTTTTTACTTTCTCGTATACAAAGTATAGGGAAAGTATTGTAATCGTCCAAAGATTCAATGTTGAGATTCTGATGAAATCTCGATGTTTTAGACCTCACTGACTTTCTTGTATACGAAGTATAGAGAAAGTGTTGGAATTCAAAAATTCCATGTGGAGATTTTGATGAATCTCGATGTTTTAGACCTCCCTGAGTCTGAAAATGCCATTTTTGGAATTATGTCTGTGTGTCTGTCTGTGTGGGTGTGTAAACACGATAACTTGAGTATACCTTCACTTAGGTCAACCCAATTTTGCATACAAGTATTACGTACAAAACATAGATTTCCATCAACTTTTGCGCTGTTTCCATTAACCGGAAGTGGTACTTTACCATTTATTCATGCAGCTGTAGTTTTATTCATTCAGCTGTCCAATTTATTCAACTTTACTTTTATAATAATTGTTCAATATATTATTAATTTGATTTGATTTGTTGTTGATAGTTTTTTAATGTACATAATATAAAAATATAATCATTGCTTTGTGGTTTACTCCTCAAATATCCATCCCCATATCTAAGTATACGAGAAAGTCTAGGGGTGACCACTCCCGATTATTCCTTTAAACATAGACAAGTTTACCTGACTCTCTGATGACCTCTTAGTGTCCCAGGTATTTAAACTGTAAGGCTTTCTGCTGCTCTGGTTGGTTCAAGTTGTTTCCATCCAGTCCTTCATGAAATCGTATTTACTCTGTGGCTCTTAGAGAATTTAGTTCTGAGACAGTAATGCCTTTACAGACTGTATTTGTATAGTACAAGTAAAAACAGGTGAAATAACCTGCCTAGATTAAAGGATTTACCTGCAACCTAGTAGTAGCAGATGATGTGATGTACCGTGTTAGCCATTTATGGATGCAATGAGAAGCGACGCAAAATGACACCTTTTCTCTGCTTCTCACAGTTGACCTCGTGACTTCTAGCCAGAAAATACTAGGTCACATGGCCCATACCATACTGAATTTCTAGCTAGGTGCTGCCTCAGATTCCAGTGAGAAGTGAAATGTCACATTTATTTTGTAAAGTTAAAGTTTGAAAAGTAAGTCACAGTTAAGACCCCTAAATTATAAGAGGTTTATGTGTCGTTGTCTCATACTGACAGAAGGAGGTTGGGAGCATGCACTGATTACAGCACACAGTGAACCACTCGGATTGAGTGCAGCCGTGCAATGGGTGCCTCCTCAGCCCCACACTGAACAGTGTGAGTTTTTTTACGGTGGCTGGAGTACCAATCCTGCCTCCAACCCCCAAGTTTTCCCTATAAATTGTAGGACCTACTTGCAGGGCTGGATGCAGATTAACATCATACCGAGGACGGAGCAATTGCAGGTTAAGGGCCTTGCTCAAGGGCCCAAAGGAGTAGAGTCACTTCTGGCATTTATGGGATTCGAACCACACAGATCCCTAGCCTCAGAGCCACCACTCCTCCCTATACTGGCAGGGTAGTCCCTAAACCAAGTGCTCCACCAGAAGAAAAACTCATTTTAAACTGCAGAGCTGAAGTAGAAGTAATTTAAAATTGATAGAGACATCCTATGAGAATCACAATTTTCATGGGGAACCCAGTTCAGTATTTAGAGTTGAAAGACGGGACCCAGTTCAGCACATATTTGGTAGGGAAGTACTAGTATACTGTTTGTATTGGAATAGTACAGAATTTGTGAAGAATTCCTAGTCCTGTGTTTACAGCATAATTAAGAAAGGAATTCCAGATTCTAGTCAATGTTTGAGTGGAAAGTTCCAGTTGAGAGTCCAGAGCTAAAGAAGGAAATTCTACCCTGTTATCGAGTGCGAGGTGTTATGGGAGTCTCATGTTAATTTTCAGCATAGGAATCATTTTCAATACAAACACTGTCTCAGAAAACTTTTTATCTATGAACCTTTTTGACACAGCAGTGCTATGTCAGGCTGGGTTGTTATTATTTCTCTTGACCACAATTCAAAGAGCACATGGGCCTGGGGCATGACATGCCAGTAGTGACGTAAATCTGCCATCTTGGGCCCTTCAGGTTCCACACTGGATCAAAACATTTTCACTGAAGCAGCTTAACAGCACTTCAGCACGTGACAGACTATGCTTACTACTTACTGAAGTGCACTAGAGAAAACAATCTGAGAAGAAAAAACACCTTTTCTATTGGATAATAAGCAAAGTACAACTTTGGACCTGTGCAAGGAGTTATAGCTCGAGTAATGAGACATGCCAGGAACTTCTGGAATGTTCTAACACACATTTCACACAATGGCTAGTTTGTCAAGTTTATTACACAATGCAAACAACCAATGCAGCTTTGTGAAAGATGCTGCAAAACAAGTGTGTGTTTTCGTGTCACTCTTGTGCCGGAGATTGAATTACTGCCTGTCCTGTGTGGTGGCGCGCCTCACCTAATGGATAACTGAGCCTCATGTCCTCACTGACGCATTGCCAAGGGGCTGGCCATGATGGGGTTGGGATTTGCTTATTAAATATGGCAGGACTTTTTCTACACCCAGATGGCTTTCACTACATTTCTTGATCCCTGAAACTGCTTGTTCATCTCACGGCCACTTTCTTTTGCAAAATGTCACCATTTTGAGTTGACGTCTGCTGCAGCTCCACCTCAGCCATATTAAAAAGTGTCAGTACAGGGTGTTGTACTTAAATATCCTTGCACACTTACTTAAGACACACCTAATCTCCCTCCCAATGAGAATTTCCTTCAAGTTCCAAGTCAGGAGGAGATGTAGGTGGCAGTATTTGGAGGTCTGCTGAACGTTACGCTCTGCTGGAAATAGTCATTCTGTTCTACTTTAGAAAGCAAAGCACTGGATAAGACCCTAACATCTCAGCTCCCTGGCCATCATTGTTATCATCACTATGCCTGCAGGCAAAGTCTCTTTTGCCAGGTGTTTAAAATTTCAATATTTTTCTGCTCTGAGTGGTGTTTTTTGGCATGGAGGATGACCGTGGAAAGCTATCACCCCTTATACACTTTAAAACTTAATAACCATTCATACTTGAAGCATCAGCAACAATTCCCCCAAAAGGAAATAGAGAGAAGGAAGGTCTTCAAGTAGGTGGGACTTTAGTAAGTATAGCAAGGAGGACCTTCTGTTTGAAAAGGTGAGACGCTGTTACCTGAGGGAGAACATAGCCAAGACATATGATGGCTGGAGCCTTGCCACCCTGATGTCAGACGCCAAGCACTTAAGCAGCTCTCCTGCTGTTGAGTCAATGACAATCCCAGGTCTTCCTGTGCTTCCTCAGGGGCCCATCGGAACACACAACCCTCTTTTTGTTAACACAACAATCAATATTCCACAGAATGACAGCAGCGTGGCTCGGAGACTTGACCCCCAGGTTTCTGCACCCTAAGTGCTCCCCTGGGGGGCACCTGGTAATAAAATTTTCAGATGACTAGACTGTAACCAGGACTTTATGAGAGTAAACTGAAAAGCTTGCAGACGCTCAGGCACACAGCTGAACCAGCAGATCCTAAGCTATCAAGTTCTATACACAAGAGCTACTAAACTGAAAAGGCACGAAGCAGGAGGCACTGGTCCGAGCGAACATGCATATCAGTTTCTGAGTGAAGCTTCAGTGATGAGTGTTGACAGTGCATTAGCCACATAATTACACAAATACGTTCATTATCCCCACTGAATGGTATTCACTTCTTCTCAATATTCCCAATTTTAAGACCTGCCAACACAAGGTGGGACCCTCATTCCACACCTGAGGAAAGTTACGTCAGCTGAGATTCAGAATGCATCTTCACCTAAGAGATGTGTTTTATTTTAATTTGGAAAGTAAAGACTGCCTGTGTCCTATGTTCATTTTGCCTCAGCCTGCATTTTTCTTTTTCCGTGCAGCCTGTGGCACTTGGCCTCTGGTGCCATATTTAAGTTCATATTCACGTGTCTGCACTTGCATCAGACTGAATTTTTATTACTTCAATAGTTACACCTCTGTCAGTGTTTTACATGGGAGGATTTTCTGACATATACCAGCAGCAGCAGCAGCCTTCATTTATACAAAGTCAGTGTGCCAAGATAAAGCTGCTCCAGGCTCCTCAGACATGCAAAAGGGGCCCAAAGAGATTTCCTGATAAAGTAAGAGCTCGGGGAAAACGTAAAGATCAGCTCCAAGTTATGGCCAAATACAGTATGTAGTGCATTAGGCAAGCTGAGAGGACTAAATCCCACCACAGGGTTCTTGCAGGACAGGGAACTCAGTTACTGACAAAGCCTGGCAAAGTAAGACAGAGGAACTTTTTTTCACTGAAGGTCCGTGTGAACGCTTCAGACTGGCAAACATTCAGAGGGTCTCTTAGAAGTTTTGGGAGAGGACACACTGTAACTGGGACCTAGAGAAACAGAGAGCTCCTGCTGGCCTTAGCAGAGCAGATTGGTAGAGCTGTCAGGCACACGTCTAAAGGTTGGGAGGGAAGTGGCGGTGTTACTCTTAAAGAGCTTTATGTAAAAGCAGAAAAAGCCCCCGTTTCAATGGAAAGGAGGAGTTTGGGGTGCTGAATGTTTTAGCTTGTTTTGTCAGCTTTCTTATCTCCTTGAACAACTAGCAGGTAGTGAGTCACATTGACAGGAAAACAACTCGACTTTCAAATTTCCCCTTCATAAGCAAACCCCGATAAAATGAGTTAGTTCTCTGAAATTCAGATTTATGCTGCTCTATACCAGCATCATATCCTGAAGTTGGAAGACTATCAAAATATGTGAGAGTGCTCTCTATATATATTTGTCTCAGAATAAGAGCTCTCTCCAATGAATGTATGTTACACTGGTGTACTTTGTTCATTTACCATACACTGCATTAGTCACACCGTCAAAATGTATTGTATATAGAAGTTTTTGTGTATTTAACTACGTCCTCAGGCACTATAAAGGTTCGCTCTTGTACAATTGTTTACATATGATTTTCTATAAATTGGAATACTGCAAGATTAAGTAACTTGCTCAGGGTCACACAGTGAGTCACTGGTAGGAAGTTAGCCAAGCTGCCTTGAGGTTCAGAGTCCGAAGCCGGCTTTGGTGCTTGCTATATATTAGAGCTCACTTTATCGGTGCCCAGTGTGTAAGGCAGCACACTATCTAAGTACCTTCCATATGAGTGCTCACTGTAGTAGTGGCTCTTTTGTAAGTGCCCACAATACTGATTTACGCTGCTGAAATTTCCACTGTCTAAAGTGCTGTATTTTAAAGGACCCCTGTCTTAGCCCCTTCTGTATTCGTGCCCAAAGAGCCAGTGCTAGCTATATTAGGACAAGTCCTCTGTACTAGAGCTCTAACACCTACGGGAGGCATTCACGCTCTGGTATAGTGTTGGAGTTTGAGTGGAGGTGACTTTCCTCACTGTAACTGACACGGACAGAAATCCCTCCACTGCAACAGGGGCTCAGGCTTCTAGCGCCATGACAACGGAAGTAAACTCTTATGAAAATGGCATCAGCTTCCACAGATAAGAATCTCACAGCAATCTGTCACAGACGACGCCCTGCGGCTTTAGTGATTGCAAAAATAGATGTTGTTTCCTTTTTGCCTCCTGCACCCATTTCTGCCATGCTCTTGTTCACATTCTTCTTAAGTGCAGAGAGGAGAGGCACGCGGGCACTGCAAGGCTCAAATGTCTGAGGTTGAGGCGAGGGTGCTTCAAGATTAGTGTGCCTCCTTGCCCTACCTTGGGTGCTCTGCAGGTCCCAGTCAGACCAGAAAATCCAGCAGCGTGCATGCCTGCATGACTCAGGCTTGCCTAACTGAGAGGCACAGCATCATGGTGTGGCAGCCCATGGGACAAGCTGAGTATTTTCAGGGTTCTCAACATTTTGCATGTTTTGTGAACTGAAACTATTAAGTCAGAATCCAACTTCTCCTGGTGAGCCAGCAGTGCAGCATATATGATTTCAAGGCTTTAGTATTCTTTTTTTTATATACTGACAAAGACAACTCTGATCAGTAGGGCTACAATGCTGACAGCTCATGGATGGGTAAAGGGCAAGTAGTACGTAGTCTGTAGGGTTTACCTAAATAAATTGAAGGCTTCAAACATCTAGGTTTTGCAATCTGGAGATCCTGAGGCATTGTGAATTGTCTGAAACATCTTGCTGTTGTCACTTCCTCTTGACGGCCAGACAGGCGGCACTCCGTCATCCCGAGGATTAGCAATGGAATAGTGTTCTTTGTAAAGGAATGTGGTATTAAATTAACTCAAAACACACAGCAACTGTGCAGAGAAAGAGAAAGAGGCAGGGCCCTGAAGTGTGCCATTATGTGGTAGAACAATAGTGCACAGCACCTAGGTGGTGATCAAGTGGCCTGAGGCCATCAGCGCTTAGATCAGCAAGAAGGAAGCTTCACGATTAACCTCTTCATTGCAGCTCAGCAGGTAGCTTTCGAGACTAATGATAGGAGAGAGCCTACAGCATATGAATTCCTGGAAGAGCCCTTTAGGACCAGCATTGTAAGTAACAGAAGTGTCTCTTTTATCTTACATCACAGATAAAAAATCTCAAAAAGAGTAGAATCACATCCAAAGGAATACACAGCTATTTAGATGTACCTATAATGGCATTGAGCTCCCTGTGAAGCTCATTTTGCTCATCCCCACTAAGTCACAAGCCACAGTGTACTGGCCCTGTCTCCTCTGTTTTTTTGCTATGTTGTGATGAAGACCTACAGTTTTGTTTTTCTGGGTCTGAAGTGCAAAATCCCATATGCTATGTATTTCCTGTGTTGTCTTGCAGGTTCACTAGCGTCAAATTATGCTGAAGGAGGAAGTGGATTCTCTAGTGTTTTGCATCGTGTTAACCCCCTAGCCGCCCATCCCACCCCCATCTCCTTCTAATAATAAACTAATAGTTTAGCTGGTGTGACAGATTGGGTCCGCTATCACTCCCTTGAACCCTTGTCCAAGACGCCAGACACCAGGTAAAAGTCCAATAATCTTCTTTATTTGGACACATATAGTGCACAAGCATCCTCCTCTCCACAATACTCATTAAATTAACACAATACACAATCAATACTCAATCTACCACTCCCAGACGCGTTGCCACCCTTCCACCCATCTCAACTCAACGCTCTAGTATCTCTCTCAGTCTTTTATAGTCTCTGACCCGGAAGTGTTTCCAGTCCCCAGTCCATGTGATCTCCTATCACTTCCAGGTCAGATAAAAAGTCCTTTTCTTCACCCCGGAAGTACGCCATTCCCCTTGTCCATGTGACTCGGACGTACTTCCGGGGCGTAAGGCAAATACTTGTTGTTACTCCCTGCAGCGTCTCCTAGCGGCCCCCATGGTATTCAGCAGGACTGTGCATAAAGACTCCAATGTCCATGATGTCCTGCTGGTCTTCAGGGCACCTCCATACTGCAGGGAGGGCTCCACCTGGTGGCGTGGGGGTATTGGCCAGGATGAACGGCCGTAACTGGGTAAAGTAGGAGTTATGGGCAATCATAGCAATAAGAGGAGAATGTTGCACTTCCCTTGTGCTTTCCTGGAATCGGTGAACACCAAGATGTTCATTCATGTCTCAAGGGAGCTGCAGCCCGCTAAACGTATAAGATTTGGAGAGGATGTCATCGTTATCATTTGCACAGTTGGACAGGGTAAAGGCAGAGGGTCATGGTTCTTCGTTTTCCAAATCTGGATTGCCATCCTTTAAGGATTTCTTTCTGGACAGCTAAATGTCTTGTTCTCCTGCCCTCACAGATTTGTCGTGTTTCAGAGATATGGTGGCCGAGCCCCCTAGTCTTTCAATGTAATCAGCCAAGGTAACAGTCAGTCCCTCCTGTAAGATTTTCTTGTATTGAAGATTTCAGCAGACCCTTGTCTCATTACTAGAAATATGCTGAAAGGGAAATGTCTAAGTGAAAGTCAACCTCGGCTCTGTTTTCAACCTTCTGTATCACATGAATTGCGCGCCTCATTTAGGGTTAGAGCCATTTGTATTGGGGCAGGCCTCCACCAGCTGGATCAGCTTTCTTGGCACTGGTTCATTTCTTTGAAAGCCATAGAGGCTGCCAGCCTCGTGCCTGACAGAATTCAGGTTGCAACCTGACGATGAAATTGCATCATAATAAGAGAGCTTACAAGCCAGCTGTGTTGAAGAAGGACAAGACACCACCATGCTTTTGATCCACTTTATACTAGCTTCTTCTCCACAGTCAAAGAAAAGGTTTGCCATTCAGACAGGCCTGCCAAATGTAGCCCCTTTCTGTTCCTGTGACTAAAGGTAAAACAATTGTAAGGCCAAATGCACCAGGCTAGCATTTAAAATTAGCCATAATGACTATTCTTTCACTTGCCTGCCCATATCCTTCTACTAAACAGGCTCATAAAAAAACTAAAGAAATATCAGAAACACCACAGACAAAGTGAGTGCAAGTAAAAAGCAAGAGAAATCAAAAGTATAAAGAAGACAGGGAGGTGGTAAATGTTAATGGTGGCAGAAAAACCAAGAACAGGCAAGTCAAATTTAAATTGCTGCAGAGGAACTGTGAATTTTGATGTTTCTCCTCAAGGTAGTAAGGTGGAGGTGGGATGAAGTTCATAAAGAAGTAGATGCAGGGTTCTTTTCATATGTCTGTCAATAAGGGACAACACATTTATATGAATTCCAGTTGTACAATGGGCCATCAATGACATTTGTACTCAATTTATTGGTATACTAAATAGACAAGTAACTACTCTACTAGGAAATGACACAAGTGAGTAAGGAATATGGCTTCACAAGTGGCAAAGGTTATGAGATATCTGTCTGTGATGCCATGCCTCCAGGAGACAGTGGGATTTAGGAAGTCAATCTTATGGATGAAGAGCACTTGCAAGTAGCTTGCTGCTATTTTGTGACTGACGATAAACAAGCCACGTAGACTAAGTGAAGAAAACTTACGCAAGATGTGAATGTTTTTTTATTAGTTTCCGCTTCATAGTTATCAGTAACGCAAAGGGAATGCAGTCAGGCGTGTTCCTGTAGCAGGAGGCCTGACTTGGTGGAAGAGACCAGGAAGCTGCCAAGGGAAGTGCTGGAAGTGTAGGTGCTGAGGAAGTCGTGGTGGGTGTGGGGCTGATTCAGAAGAAATGTGGGAGGTAAGGGTTCTAAAGGAGCGACCAGAAGCCAAATTCATGAAAGGTCCAGATTATTTGAAGAAACAGCAGAAGCCATGACAGGGAAGTACATGAGGTGAAGATTCATAGGAAGCAATGGCTCAACTGAATTGGGGACATGAAGGTTCTAAAGGAAGGATTGGGGTCATAGTTTACTGCAAAACGAAGCTTTTGAGGGAGTATTGTGGTCTTTGGCTCAGAAAATGTTGGTCTGGGCAAGTGAAAAGTGGAGAGACTTAAGGATACAGAAGGCGGCCAAACTTAGCTAAACTGTAGGAAAAATACGGTTCTGGTAGAGTGGTAGAGTGGAGTAGTAGAGGCCCAGATGAAACTTTAGATTCTAGAAAAAGAAACAACCTTAGCTTATGGGTCGAGTGGATTTACACAATTCAAGGGTGCTCAGCTGGGCCACTGCTTTCAGGTATGAGTTGGTTTAAAGAGTTTGTCAAAAGCAATAAGTGGCCTGAATAGTTGAGATAGATGGAGAGCAAAAAAAAAAGAAGATTCACAGTGAGGAGAAAATCTTGAAAACAAACAAAACATAACAGGGCAGGGGGTGACCTCACACGACCAGTCGGGAGTGAACAATTTTACAGACAATGCAGTTGCCTGCTTTTGAAACCCCCACCTACAACTTTTGCATTAGCACAGTAAGAGCGTGTGCCTGCGTGTAGTACAGCAGCTGTCATCTGAGTCACACCGATGGAGTCAGCACCAGATTAGGGGATTGTCAAAACCATCTCTGAATTCAAAAAAAACAAATCAATTAACGCTGACAAGAATCCCAGGAGCGGAAGTCTGTGGCTTCCTGAAACATCCAAGGATTTTCACAGAAACCCATGATAAATCTCTTCCTCTACACTGGCAACACCAACAAGACAGGCGGCACATAAGTACTTTTGATAATATAATGACCTCACTCACACTCAGGCCCTGCTAGGACTAAATGGACACTTTTAGGATACTGAAGAGATAAGAGTATTCACTTTATGGGACATGGGAAAACAGCTCATATGTAGTTAGAGCATATCCTGGCACCAATAGACACAAACAAGCTCTGAACAGGTCACTAATGCACCGCCAGGCCCACTCAGACATAGTTGTGTATCAGTTTAGTGTCTCCTGTCTAGTTAACTAGCCCTCTTTGGAAGAAAAGCAGAGTCCTCAGGGGCCGTATGCGCAAACATTGAGAGAATAACATGGTAGGAATTGACCAGAGTTCAAGGGCTGCAAGGTAGCACTGGCCACTGTGCTGACGCTCCTCTTAATTAATTTATATTTTTGTAGTTATACTATGCAGGCAGTGTGGCCTGCTGCTGACTTTGCATTTTAAGCTAGAGTTTTGCTTAAGGTGTAAAAAATATCCATATTAACGATTGTAATATACTATACATCTATATTAATAAAGCAGAATGGCTTCATCATCTATATATAAAACTGAATGCTTGTGTGTTTATCTGCTATGCCAATTCACAGTGTTAAATCTATGTCCGCCATATCTTGCAGAAATTCCAACTTTGTATAGGAGAAAACCAAATGTTTTGTTTCTGAATTTTTCCGCTTAAGGAAGTTTGTTTTAGGGACAGCACATGAATTTTATTAAGGCGTACTTAATTTGTTCCCCACTGTCAGTTTATACAGTACAATAATGGTCTGGGGATAATATTTTTCCCACTGGGGAATTTATTTAGCAGCCACAGCCTTGGGCAGTGTCATATACTCCTACTGGTAGAAAATAAAGGTGGTTTGACTGTCATTTAGTTAGTATGGTATTTTTTTATATGAAATCGTACAGTGCAGGTGCTGTACAATATAAAAGCTGATGCAAGTTGTTCTGTAGACTCTTTGGGATGGCATCTTCTTTGCAGCACCTTAATGTGTTATTTAGCTGAGCAACCTGAATCTGGAAGTAGGCCAAGTTAAGCATCTCTTTCTGTCCCACACATCTAATCCTCCTGCTATTTGCAGTCCCAAGCAGGTGTGTGATTCAGAGGGGCCACACTCTCTGGCTCCATGACATCACCTTTATTGCTGTGGGCGAGCCAGTGCTTTTATTTATCCAGCACTAAACAGGGCTCCAGAATTCTGACTCAAACCTGTCGAGGCCTCGGTAGCTCCACCTCCTGTTATCAGCTTTGCTGATAAATACATCATTTACTTGCAGGTAAACAGGGGAGAGATTAGGCCTTGGCCTGGGAACAGGCTTCACGTCACGCCTGGACGGCCCATAGTAAACAAGCAAAGCCACTTCAGTAACGAGCTGGATCCTGTTACACAGCTGCTGCCACATTCAGCTGGGCAGCAGGATGGCACAGACTGTTTTTCTGCTTTTTTACAACTGCAGTGATTCATTACATCAGATGTCTCTCGCCTATGAAGTAATGACATAAGTACATTAGGGTTACAATTACATTTATTTGCTTTTTTTTCCAAAGCGACCTATAAATGGGGTCTACATAATTGAGTAACATCAGTCTAGGGACTGTTTTGAGCAAAGAGCAGAAGGACAGGTTACAGATGTGATCACTATAAGTGAAGAGCTATAGAGATGGCGTAACAAAAAAATATCAATTAACAATATAACAGACATCCACTGAGAGAAAGCCATTCATTATGCATTTGACGGATATCCCTAGAGAGTGTCTGCCCCTAATTCCTAATGCCCTTGCTATCAAACCTATGTGACACAAGATGGAGGGAATGCCATTTCTGTTATTACCACCTTTCATTGGACCTCTTTTTATAAAAATCATATATGTGGAAGCCAGTAAAGCACATGAAGAGCAGGAGTGTCCACTGGCAGTGCATCTCAACATGATGACTGTCTATCTACATGCTGCTATTAGTGCATTGCCAGTGTACATTTTGGGACATGGGTTGGCGCTGCATATTTCAAGGGAGATGTTGAAATGCATTCGTGTTTATCATACCACAGGTCATCCACCTGACAGAGCCAGCCTTAGGGCGAAGTGAATGAAGCAACCGCTTCAGGCCCATAGCTGGTGGGGGCCCACTGTGGTACGACGGTCTGCGCTGACAGCCTGCAAATTTGGCTCATGTCAGTGTGTTACGGTTACGATTGTCAGTGTCAAACGGAAATCGTCAAAAAGTGATGGTTGTAGATGCCGGGAAAACGTATTTCTGCAGCTCAGAATGCAGGAAATCGCTTGGCGGCCAGAGCTCTGCCCCGGACCCCCTAGCTGCAGGGGTCAGGCCCCTTACGGAGCCCTCGGTATCAGTTTGTTTCGGGCCCGAAATTGTCTAGGGCCGGCTGTGGTTACCTGAAGCTAAGCATATTCGTGTCTAACCAGTACTTGGATGGGAGATCATCTAGGAAAAAATGTTGTTGCTGCTGGAAGAGGTGTTGGTGAGGCCAGCAGGGGGCGCTTACCCTGTGGTCTGAACATGGATCCCAATGCCCCAGTGCAATGACGAGAACTCTGTGCTGTACAAATGACGCCATCATTCGGATGAGATGTAAAATCGAGGTCCTGATTCTCTGTGGTCATGAAGGATCCCTTGGCATCCTTCAGTAAGAGTAGGGTGTGTCCTGATATCCTGGCTAAATCACCCTCCATATCTAATGCTCTCTCTCTCTCGCTCCCCTTCACCACCAAACAGCTAATGTATGGTGAACATACTGGTGCAAAAGTGGCTTCTATCACATCATCCAGGTGGGTGCTACACACTGGTGGTGGTTGAAGTGGTTCCCCTCTCTCTAAGTAATGAGAAAAGAGCTATATATAATGTAATTATTATTATTTATAACTTGAAGTGTGTGATAATACATAAACTCATGCAGTGGCATAACTAGAATTTCACGAGTCATACTGGGGAAAAAAATATACCACCATCCCACCCCATCACCACCACCACCACCACCAATAAGATATTACATATTATACAGTACATCAAGTGTACAAGTTACATAAGAGGTCAACAGTCCTAGTTAAACTTTATGGAGTTGTGGAAATGATAACACCATTAATCTTTTCCTTACATTGTCAAGTGTGTGCAAACTTCTCTTCCTAGTCTCATTTGTAGTGACAAGCCTGTATTTGAGTGTGACTTTTTGTCTATGCAAGCCTCTACACCATTTGGGCCCTGAGGTGTTGAGAGCATGCATGGATCTGTGTCCTTAGTATCAGTACTGTGCGTTGCTCATCTTGGAAGTCCCATACCAGTTTGTAAATGCTAATGGTTTTACTCATATGCTGACTATCCCTTGACATAACATGGCGACACACTGACAAGCCAAGAGCTTTGTCGTCGCACAGCCTGGCAAGGGGGCCACTCCAGCTGGATTAATCTGGCCTGGTTCACCTGGAGTTAATGTTCGCTAATCCCACAGAGAACAGTACACAAAGATTAAGTGAAGTACGTGTGTGTTTGTGTGTGTGTGTGTGTGTCTGACCGGTCTGGTTGTTGATTGGCTCCTAGGTAGCTGCTCCCCCTCTCCTCCCCCCAATTTCTCCTTCTTTCCAAACAGGAATAAATCACTGCTTGTTTCTCAGGCTCATTAAGTCCCTGAGTGCTGAGGGGCCTCGCCAAAGTGAGCAGTTAGGTCTCTGTGTGCCCGTCCTAAACTGGCTGCACAAGGGTCAGAGGCCAGTCCTCTGTTACAGTGGCACACAGAGTTTTGTCTGTCCTCTTTCCTGGCACAACAAGCTTGTGTTTTTCCTGTTACATGCTGTGCTGTTTTGTGGGGGAGACTCCCGGGTTCAAGGATGAGTTTTATATAATCTTATCTGTGGTGTTTGCTTAGCAGGAGTGATAGGAGATAGAAAAATGGCAGTAGGACGCCAGGAACAGCCACTGAGCTTCCTGTTTGAAAGCAAAACACATAGCCAGCTGCCCCGAAAGTCTCCCATACCCTCGCTCATAGAAAATAAGTGCCTATTGGCAACCAAGAAAACCAATTTGTGTCCCAAAACACACAGACCCTTTTTGTCTCAGTATGTAATTTCTTCCATAATACTACAGCTCTAGTAACATAAAAAGATTCCACCAATTTTCATTACCACTTGAACATGTATGGAGTCTCATCCTGATCTTATAGAGTGATGCAATCACTCACTGCAATGAATACGTTTTTTTAGTATTTAGAATTATCATAATAAGTGCAATAGTCACACATGAATTAGCACAAATAAAGAAATATTAACAAACAATGCAGATCCTCTCTGTGCCATCTCTGATTACCTTGCAACATTTTCCCTCTTTAAACAGTAAGGATTTTACCCCCAAATGCACAGAAGGACTTGCCTGGGAATTCATCTGCCCTTTTATTTTTCCCCTGTTGTTGTTTTACATTTTTTATGTCTTTTAAATTGTTCACAATTTGAACAAAATTTTTACCTCCAGTGAGACAAGAGAAAACATGTGCATTTCATGGTTTCAGTTTTTCTTACTCAGGATGATCACACAAGTTCTCATTTCGGGATCTTGTGGTCACTACTGGGCCACGTTTGTCTGCCTGTATATTTTTAATTTCCTCTTTAACGAAGTACTTTGCTAATAGGCATCCTTTGTTTATGGTCTGGTAGTTTTCTTGTGCTTTTATTGTTTCTTCAGTGGTTCAGACAGCTTTGCACTGTTTTCTATTTGTTTTTCTCTTGGCATTTCTTGGAATTTGTAGGTATTTTAGTGACGGTCACATCTTTTTCCATTTGCTGATATTTTAAATGTGCACTAATCCAATCTACTGTGATTTTCATGACACCCACCGTTTTGCTATGCTCACTATGAGGGTCTTGCTTACTTATTCTGCACCAGAACTGCAATGGCACCCGCACTCACTTTGCCCCTTTTTGCTAGTATTTTACTCACAGATGCACACAGAAACATCCTCTTCATTTTTTTCTTAATGAGCATTCATACAGTTTTAGTGATTTTTTTTTTTAATTATCTGCTAAACCATGCTATAATTTTAGTACACATACTGACTATTTTTACTATAATAAGAAAGGTCTATTATAATATTTATTGATGGTGGTGATTCTGAACATTTCAAACAGCTTTATAAGAGGAAATGCAAAGCACATGATGTGACAACCTGATTCTGAGGTTTCACAGTAGTTAGCGCTGCTGCCTTATTAGTCCTGGGATTGAATCCACCATCCTGGTCATGATGTTCTCTCCATGCCTGCCTGGGTTTTCTTCTGTGAATTCTGGTTTTCTTCTGCACATTAAAAACATACGGGTAAAGCAAATTGGCAGCTCGAAACTGGCAGAGTGTGAGGGTGAGTTAGCCCTCCAAGAACTTGCACCCTATCCAGAAAACTTTTGGTGGCAGAGTGATTTCTAGCATATAAGTTGATAAATATTTCATATGTCTTAATTTGTAAGCTAGGCAAAGCAAATGTAATATTAGATGGTGTTTCAGGAGGCATGTTTTACTCTATTTCTGAGAACAGCGGTGCTTTGATGTTTGCCTAACCAAACCCTCCAGTCTTCAGCACTAACTGAGGATGTGAAAGTTCTGGTGAGGGGTGGCACATGTAGCAGACCAGCTTGGCAAGGGTGACTGTTTGGACTCAGAGTCTATAAGCCATCCACTGCAGCAAGACCATAAACTGCCTAAACAAAGCAACTGGGGGATGAGTTGTACCTGTGCACTGTCATTGGTAAGGAAGGAACAGACAACCTGACTCTATTGGTCTACACTATGGCTGTTTTTGATTGGTTCTGAATCAGAGGCCATTCTTCTTGCCTTTTCCTCTGTCTCTTACCATCTGGCCATGAAGAGAAGACCCTAATGAAGACAACTTTACCTCAGCCGCTATATTGAGACAGGCATGTGGCCTGTTTCAATACTCCATTCAAACTCCATTTAAACTGTCTGTGGTAGCAAAACAAGCTAGACTGAAGATAAGCCAAGAACCACCTGTGGACTCAAGATGCACTGCTGCTTAAGGGTGTAAGGGTATGGGTAATTTTTTAGCTTGTCCAAAAATCTCTGCTGCTCTCTTAGTAATTAATGCTCAAATGGTCTCAACATTCCCATCCTAAAGAAATACTTTCATCCACTGTACACTTTTCAACAGAACTAACCTAGTGCTATTTTACATGAATCCATATCAAACCACTCATGGCTGCCATCTTCTGGGAATGTTTATACAAAAACAGTACCCTTCAGTGGGCACTCATGTTTCCAAAAGAACATGTTTAAGACATACTGGAGCTCCAGATGAAGTGCACACCATTTCCTTTCTAATGGAATAATTGTCAATGATTGGTTGAATAAGCAACAAAACATCATAAAATACTAACATGACTTCCCACCCTTTATTTTTCTAGCTCTGGTTTTTAGCTGTTACTAACGACCTAAATGAAGCCATGTTCCAGCCAATAGACTGTCTGATTGTCTTGATTTTTGAATAATTTGTAATTCACATCTTGATTTTTTTTGTGGTGGTTTCAATGCAGATTAGATCTGTACTTCAGAATGAGTTTTGATGCATAGCATTCTGTGTCTTTCTCCCTTTATTTTATATTGAGCACGCATTCTTCCATTTGTTTTCTAAATTCACTTTTTCGATTTTAGAGTCAAAGAGAGCCAACTGTGACAGCATTGGGCACAGGGCAAAAACAAGCCATGCAGTTGGTCATAGTTCCAATTCATGCACATGGCCATCTCTCTCATATTTATTTTATTTCATATGCATGCTTTTGAATTGTGGGAGGAAACCAAAATTATCCGGAGAAAACTCGCATGAGCACTGGAAAGGCTGAAAGTTGAACTTAAGAGCTCTGTACAATTTTGTGCTGTGTCATTAATTTCAGTTTGCTAAGATAATATGCACATGGAGTAGCATATTTTCACCGAAAAGTAGTGGATCTGAAACCTGCTCAGGCTGCAGTCTTTTGTAGACTAGTATCTTATTAAAATAAGAAATAACTTGTTGTTACTAATCTTAGTTGGCACGTCTTATTTGCCTGGTTATCTATTGCTCTATATATAACTCAAGTGTTGTTAATATTTTCATGTATTCATGTAGAGCAGATAACAGAGTGAGCCTTACAAAAATTGGTTTTATACTCTTTAACCCTTCTAGCTGATGCAGACTGACCTGTTATTGTCTATTAGTTTCTGACATTCTAATTGAAGAGTGTGTGGTATTATTAAGCCTTGATGTTACTATAGATAGAGATATTGGATTGTGCATCAACAATAATCTCACAAAGCAACCACAGGAGATGCACAAACCAGTGTGTTTCTTAATTCTGGTCCCACACCTGGATAAATGGGGAGGGTTACACCAGAAAGGGTATCCGGTATAACACTTTGCCAGATCAACATATGGACAACAATACAGATTTCCAACAACAGCCGTCACCAGTACTGTTAGCCAACAAGGTGTTGGCATAATTTGGGCTACTGTTGGCAGAAGAAGGAAAAGGTGGGGGGAGACATGTCCATAGGAAAGAGGAGAGGAGGAAGGTAAAGAAAGTGGAACTGAGGGTAGGAATTTTGAATGTTGGCAGTATGACTGGTAAAGGGAGAGAGTTAGCCGATATGACGGAGAGAACGAAGGTTGATATATTGTGTGTGCAAGAGACTAAATGGAAGGGGAGTAAGGCCGGGTGTATCGGAGGTGGAATCAAATTGTTCTATCATGGTGTGGATGGGAGGAGAAATGGAGTAGGGGTTATTCTGAAGGAACAGTATGGCAAGAGTGTTTGGAGGTTAAAAGAGTGTCAGAGTAATGATTATGAAGTTGGAAATTGGAGGTGTGATGATGAACATTGTTAGTGCATATGCCCCGCAAGTTGGGTGTGTGATGGATGAGAAAGAAGATTTCTGGAGTGAGTTGGATGAAGTAATGGACAGTGTACCCAAGGGTCAGAAAGTGGTGATTGGAGTGGATTTTAATGGTCATGTTGGTGAAGGGAACAGAGGAGACGAGGAGGTGGTGGGTAGGTATGGTGTCAAGGAGAGGAATGAAGAAGGTCAGAGGATAGTGGATTTTGTAAAAAGGATGGTCATGGCTGTGGTGAATACGTATTTTAAGAAGAGGGAGAAACATAGGGTGACATACAAGAGAGGAGGAAGATGCACACAGGTAGATTATATCCTATGCAGAAGAGTCAATATGAAGGAGAATAAAGACTGCAAAGTGGTGGCAGGGGAAAGTGTAGTTAAGCAGCATAGGATGGTGGTCTATAGGATGATGCTGGAGATCAAGAAGAGGATTAGAGTGAGGTCAGAGCCAAGGATGAAATGGTGGAAGATGAAAAAAGAAGACTACAAGGTTGAGTTTAGGGAGGAGGTGAGACAGGCACTGGGTGGCAGTGAAGAGTTACCAGATAGTTGGTGTGGCAGATGGCTGGGCACAATACCCAGCCGGGATGCCTGGAAGGACCGGGAGAGGGATTATACCTCCCCCGGGCCACGAGAGGACAGCCGCCCTGTTTGCTATGGGGGTCACAGGAACCGAGCTGGGAAACTCAACCCTGTAAGGGCTCATTGTCACCGCCAGGGGGCGCCCGGTGGATCCTAGAGCCCTGGAAGCCAGCACTTCCGCCACACCAGGAGGTGTTGGTGGAAGGATTTCCAGGGTCACCCAGAGTGCTTCCGGGTGCTCGTGCGGCACTTCCGCCACACCAGGAAGTGCCAGCGGAAGTTCATCAAGGGGCACCTGGAGCATATCCGGGTGAGCATTAAAGAGGCCGCCTTCCAACAGTCGAGGAGCAAGACTCAGGAGGAAGAGGACAAAGCTTCAGAGAGAGAAGTGAAGGCAGCCCAAAGAAGATCATTGAGAGGCCCAAGAAAAGGGTGTTTGGTGCTGGTGCACTGTGTGCTGTGCGGGACTTAACTCACTGCAACTATTGTATAATAAACCGTGTGTGGTGGACTTAAGAACGGTGTCTGTCTGTCTGTGGTCAGGCTGGCTCTCACACTGGGCAACTACAGCAGATGTAGTAAGGGTGACAGCTAGAAGGGTGCTTGGTATTACATCTGGACAGAGGAAGAAGGAAAAGGAAACATGGTGGTGGAATGGGGAATTACAGGAGAGTATACAGAGGAAGAGGATAGTGAAGACAAAGTGGGATAGTCAGAGAGATGCAGAAAGTAGACAAGAGTACAAGGAGATAAGGCACAAGGTGAAGAGAGAGGTGGCGAAGGCAAAAGAAAAGGCATATGATGAGTTGTATTAGAGGTTGGACACTAAGAAGGGAGAAAAGGACCTGTACTGATGGGCTAGACAGAGAGACGGAGCTGGAAAAGATGTACAGCAGGTTAGGGTGATAAAGGATAATAATGGATACATACTCACAAGCAAGGAGGGTGTGTTGAGAAGATGGAAAGAGTACTTTGAGAGGCTGATGAATGAAGAGAATGAGAGAGAGAAAAGGTTAGATGATGTGGAGATAGTGAATCAGGAAGTGCAAAGGATTAGCAAGAAGGAAGTAAGGACAGCTATGAAGAGGATGAAGAATGGAAAGGTTGTTGGTCCAGATGACATACCTGTGGAAGCATGGAGGTGTTTAGGAGAGATGGTAATGGAGTTTTTAACCAGATTGTTTAATGGAATCTTGGAAAGTGAGAGGATACCTGAGGAGGGGTAGAAGAAGTGTACTGGTACCGATTTTTAAGAATAAGGGAGATTGCAGAGCTGTAGTAACTATAAGGGGATAAAATTGATGAGCCACAGCAAGAAGTTATGGGATAGAGTAGTGGAAACTAGGCTAAGAAGTGAGGTGATGATTATTGAGCAGCAGTATGGTTTCATGCTAAGACAGAGCACCACAGATGCAATGTTTGCTCTGAGGGTGTTGATGGAGAAGTTTAGAGAAGGCCAGAAGGAGTTGCATTGTGTCTTTGTGGACCTGGAGAAAGCATATGACAGGGTGCCTCGAGAGGAGTTGTGGTATTGTATGAGGAAGTCAGGAGTGGCAGAGAAGTACATAAGAGTTGTACAGGATATGTACGAGGGAAGTGTGACAGTGGTGAGAACTGCAGTAGGAGTGACAGATACATTCAATGTGAAGGTGGGATTACGTCAGGGATTGGCCCTGAGCCCTTTCGCATTTGCAATTGTGTTGGACTATGATGTTTGCTGATGACATTGTGATCTGTAGCAAGAGTAGGGAGCAGGTTGAGAAGACCCTGGAGAGGTGGAGATATGCTCTAGAGAGGAGAGGAGTGAAGGTCAGTAGGAACAAGACAGAATACATGTGTGTAAATGAGAGGGAGGTCAGTGGAATGGTGAGGGTGCAGGGAGTAGAGTTGGCGAAGGTGGATGAGTTTAAATACTTAGGATTAACAGTACAGAGTAATGGGGATCGTGGAAGAGAGGTAAAAAAGAGAGTGCAGGCAGGGTAATTTGTGATTGACAGTTATCAGCAAGAGTGATAAGGAAGATGTACAGGACAGTAGTGAGACCAGCTTTGTTATATGGGTTGGAGACGGTGACACTGACCAGAACGCAGGAGACAGAACTGGAGGTGTTAGAGTTAAAGATGCTAAGATTTGCATTGGGCGTGATGAGGATAGACAGGATTAGGAATGAGTATATCAGAGAGTCAGCTCAGGTTGGATGGTTGGAAGACAAAGTCAGAGAAGTGAGAATGCATTGGTTTGGACATGTGCAGAGGAGAGATGCTAGGTATATTGGGAAAAGGATGATAAAGATAGAGCTGCCAGGCAAGAGAAAAAGAGGAAGGCCTAAGAGAAGGTTTATGGATGTGGTGAGAGAGGACATGCAGATGATGGATGTAACAGAGCAAGTTGCAGAGGACAGGAAGATATGAAAAAAGATAATCCGCTGTGACAACTCCTAACAGGAGCAGCTGAAAGAAGAGGAAGAAGAACAACAACAGTAAGCTCACATAGTCATAGGTTTTAAATATAAAAAGACATTACAAGGAACCTCATATATCTGAACACCAACATGCATGCATATATTATATACAAACACATGCATATGCAAATACATATACTAAAAACTACATTTATCTACACAATGGTACTTATGAATCTGCCATGACAGAGATTGACATGTATTCCAGTTACCTTTTCCAATTAAATGGCAGGAGGTACAAATGATCTCTAATATCTGGAAGCTTTTATTCAGCATTGTAAGAATCTGTTTAGTGTCACAGAGCTAAAATAAAATTTGCAACTAGCAAGTAATGGAGTTACTTCTTCTTTTGCACTGTCAAACAAAAGTGTGCAAAGATGTCTTTTGATTATTCAAAACAAAACATTGAGATATACTGTAGACTTCAGGCATTATTAGAAAAAATTATCACTGGGTTATGTCAGACATGAAACAAATATCTGCCATTATGGTAAATGAAGACATTTTCATCACTTAAGATAACTCTCTTTTTTGCTTTACTAATTTAAAGTTGCTCATTTTTGGTTAAATAAATGCATCAGGGCAGCACGGTAGTGCAGTGCTTAGTGCTGGTGATTTGTGGACCCAGAGGCGTCAGACTGAACAGCCCTTGCGTGCTGTTGCCTGTGTGGAGTCTGCATGTTCTCTCCATGCATCGATGACTTTTTCCCCAGACACTGTGGCTTTCCTCTCTCATCCCCAAAAGACGTGCCTGATGCGTTGACTGATAATTCCGAACTGTCCCTCTGTGAATGAATGTGGGTGAGAGGGCTCTGGGGTCGACTCTCAGCCCATCCACAACTGCCTTGTTTCTAATGCTCCTGGATAGTCTGTAGCCTCGCCACAACCCTTGATTGGAGTGAAAGTGTTTGAGATTTTATGTGTGTTGAAAAATTGTGCGTCAAGAATGGATTGCAAGACTTTGAGATGGCATTCTAGCAGCTCACACTGTGTGGCATTTGTGCTGTAATAAGGGCTCAGTTTTCACCTTCCTGTTTTGTTTCTTTTCAAGGTTGCTTTGTTTGCATTCCCCGGCAGTATAACAAGGTGCGGGAGTGACTAATATATATACAGTATTTATCCCATTACTTCCTGACATTAAATCTCAACTTAGTTAATCTTTTCCTGTTTTTAAATTTAGTGTGCCAATTCAAATCTTCAAAATACTGTGTTCTTCTTTACAAAGAAAATTAACTTTGCCTGACTTCTCACTACATTCATAGTGGCTAACACCGTACAACACCCTAGTACTACTTTAGTTGTCAGTAATCTGGACTTGTTTTCATCATTTATCCATCCATCCATCATCCAACCTGCTCTATTCTAACGACAGGGTCATGATGGTCTGCTGGAGCCAATCCCAGCCAACACAGGTTGCAAGGCAGGAAACAAACCCTGGGCAGGGCGCCAGCCCACCGCAGGGCTTTCATCATTTAGATTTCTTATTTTATTTTTTCCTTTCCAAACAGTTTTGTGCAAAACTGTCACTTTCAGCCCATTGTAATTTTAGCTTATTTACTTTTATATTTTCATTTGTTCCATTAGTTATGGCACACCATTCAGTCTAAACCCGGTTGTCTTCGCCATAAGCACACTACGCTGCCATATTTTATCTTTTCTTTAGTCCCTTCTTTTGGCTCATTTTTTGGCCCTCCTTCATTACTTGTCCATTGTTTCTGTTTCCTTTTTTCTTGGTTCTTAACATTGTGATACTTTATTTTTTCAGAATTGCTTATGCAGGCTAAAGCATATAAGAATCTTACATAAGAACTAATTGTCCCTTATTTCCAACCAATTCTGTATAAAAAAAATCTCAGGAAACTAGAAAGCAGGACTTCTGAGCCAGAGTGACGATTGACAGTCTTTTAGTGGAGCTGTGGAGCAAAACGTTTTTTTCCAACCCTGACTTCATCACTTGAGTCTCAAATGCTTTAATATGCAGGTGTCCTGCTACAGAACTGTGATGTCTGTCAGTTTGTTAGTAGCTAAGAAACTAATAAAAACACACTGATACACCAACTGCAAATGTAATTTAGTTTAAACTTAATTCAAGAATTTTGAAACCCACACCAGGCATGGCTGTAATGCTTGCACAGGGGATGTTGTTTGATTTACGTAACACAAGCAAGACGTGCAGATAAAACTATGGAGTAACTGCCAGTGAGTGCCAGTGCAGCTCCTGGAAGGTGTATGTTATACGTACTTTAGAGCTGGGCACAGTGTTGTGTTTAATCCCATTTCCACAAGTACTATGTCTGCTCTCACCCACTGCCATGTTTTCTAATGAATTTCGGCCAATCCTGCCAATACACAGATAATGCAAGTCATTTAAGAAAGAGAAAATGTTCTGTACCCCCAACTTTTAAATTGAGTCCCATTGGATCCCAGTGCCAATGAATACTTGTAACACACTTCTTTATTTGCTTGCATCTTCATTTTCCATATTCCATATAAGATAAGAGTGTATGGCATGATTTAATAATTACCAACCAAAGAGGATAATGATATCTCCTAAAGTTACACACTTGCCATATACAAAAGCTGAAGTCGGAGGCGTACCTTTTAAGTATTTTTAAGCAGAGTCAAAGCCAAACTCTTTTTTTAACACCTCTTCATCCCTGCTAGAAAGTTTTAAGCTCTGTTTTAGGAGCTTAAAACATATTTGCCACAACTGACAAACACTTTCCCAAATACGCTCTCTGAAAATTGTAAAGGTGAGTGGAAGAGATCTATATCTAGTTTTTTTTTAAACCTAAGAATAACCCAAATCTATGATGGGCTGGTGCTCTGCCCGAGGTTTGTTTCCTGCCTTGCGTCCTGTGTTGGCTGGGATTGGCTCCAGCAGACCCCCGTGACCCTGTCGCTAGGATATAGCGAGTTGGATGATGGATGGATGGATAACCGGAATACGCAGAAGTACAGACTTGCATCAGAATCCGGAATTCTATAACTAAAACGTGTACTTGAAATGAGAGTTAAACGAAACAAGAATCAGAACAAAAATTTTTATTTCCCTGACAGTACAGCGTTCGGTATTTACGGCCATCTTCCATGACGCGATTGGCATGATGTCACAGGTCAGGTGGCACATACATCACACGCCGAGTGACCACCTCACATCTTAGCAACCAGCCAAAAAATGGCGTGCCCCGTTACAGCTGGAAAAGCAACATGATGGCATCCATACAGATAAAAACACAAAATATCAACACCACATGGGAAATCATCTTACAATATGGCAAGAAAAGTATGTCACCTATTTAATGAAAAGTAAAAAAAATTACACGTAAAAACACCGGATCATTATTTATTAAACAGAATCCATGTATTTTGGGAAAACGTCAGGAATTTATCGCTAGTGCAGCATGGCTCACAAGATTATAAGAGCAGAAGAAATCTTGTAATTGTCTTTAATTGACAATATGTAGATACAGATTGCAGAATTACAGGACAGCAAGATGGTAGAATGGTGTTAGCCCCCCTCACCAGTCCAGAAACCTAGCTTTGATTCCTGTTTTCTTCCATATCTATATGAACTTTCTGTTGTTTCTCTGGTTTCTTCATACAACCAAAAGAGGTGCAGGTTACAGCAACTTGATACCGGCCTGGTATGAGTAAGTGTGGATGTGTTAGCGAGTGTGGGCTGTGTTTGGCTAGCCGTTTAAACTTTATTGTTTCCTTGCTTGTGATGCTGCCAGGATATTTTCCTCTCTCAGTGACCCTGAATTAGAATAAACAGGCAAAGAAAACGGATGAGAGGAAACAGGTAACTCTGTGTGTGTGTGTGTGTGTGTGTGGGCGTCTGTTGGCATAAGTTGGCCTTCTATGGTCCTCCACACCAGTTCAGGATGTGCAGCACTGCCAGCGTAGGCTTCAGATTTCCACTACCATGAATCTAAAAGACTGAGATTAGAAAATGGAAAGTTGGATAAACAAATGCCAAACTGAGTTGAGTAGTAATTAATTCTATGAATGTATAATTTCTGAAAATAAGCAATAGATTATTTTGATCAGTTTATTAAACTCAATGGCTTAGACAGAGGTACGTTTCCATGTGACATGACACTGGAATTGCCAGGTTTGACGTCTCTCAGCAGCTCTCCTTTTACTGATTTGTTGCAAAACCTTCTAGGCAACAATTTAGCCAAGGCTTTATGATTATAGACTAATTGACAGGAGGCTTCATATAATATAATATAATATAATATAATATAATATAATATAATATAATATAATATAATATAATATAATATAATTTATAATATACAATTTGAGAGCAATTGGTGCCTGCATTAAGAAAAGAGACAAAACGAAAACAAACAGGTATTTCATTATATAACCACAAAATAAGGAAGAGTAAACACATGCAACCCTTTTGGCTTCACAAGACCCCTTTCTATGTGTGGGGACTCCTACCTCTGACATAAGGTGGAGTGGTGGCTCTGAGGGATCTGTGCAGGCAATCGAATCTCGTAAATGGCAGAAGTGACTCTACTCTGCTGGGCCCTAGAGCGAGGCCCTTAACCTGCAGTCGCTTCATCCAGGTTATGACGTTAATCTGCATCCAGCCCTGAAGGCAGGTCCTACAACTTACAGGAAAGACTTGGGAGTTGATGGCACTCCAGCCACCGTAAGCTGTTCCAGTGTGGTGCTGAAATGTCACCCACTGCACTCAGGGCTTAATCCAGCTGGTCCGTCGATTGGTGGGTGCAGCAATGCATTACCAGCGTATGCTTCCAACCTATTCTCTTCTGTCTCTGTTCCATTTTAAATAAAGCACGGTGCCAATGTCTCCCCTGTGGTCTCTCAGCTACCATCTACTTACCTGGACTATGTCATATTGGTGGATGCTCTGTAACTCCTCCATTGAGCATTTCATTCTAGCAAAAGATGCCTCGGGAACACCCTTACTGTATCATGATACCCACGTGCACCAAACAGACAGGTAACCACAGTGGCACTCCAGAACTCCTGTTAGTTTCCTGGCCTGACATCTCTTTTTTTATATACTGTACATTCACTGCATTTCACATTATGTTGGTTTAACTCAATGTTGAAACTGTGATTTGTCCCTTCCCATGGTTTTCAAGAAATGTCAGCATCATCTGTTCAACAGGAACAGTCCATCTAGCAAGTTAAGAAAAAACGTATTTCAGCAATTTTTATACATCTTGACTTCAGAGCTCTGCCATGAGTGGCCCTCACACTCACCTGGACTGTATATTGGTGAAAACGCATTCCCTCCTTTCATGTTTTATGGATTATCTTTATTTTACCTTACATTTTTCAAAGTGTCATGTTCATAAATCCATAAATCTGTAATACTGAGCCTTTCACCACTTTAGTAACACTCATACTTTATTCTTTTTTACTTAAGCTGCAAGATGTAGTTGAAGTGCTCGAGTTGGTCAGCATTTATCTTCATTCTAAAATGATTTTGAAAACCTTCTTCTATTAGAATTAAAGTCTATAGACAGACAACTGAGATCAGAAACAAAATCTTCTTTTTCCCAAAGAGCAGATTCAATTGTACTTCCCATGTTCTGGAACTTTTAGGGGTTTCACCAAATGCGTCCCCAGGCTAACACTTCCCCCGTACCACCCACTCACAGACGCTAGACAGCACATGTCGCCCAGGAGGAAGGCTGCCTGATAAAGTTAAAAAGCAGTCATTAAATGTAAAATGCGGGGGCGTCTGCTTCAATGGCTGCTCGTTTACGGTAAAGCAGAGGGAAGGGGCCGTGCTGCTGCTGACTCATTTAATAAAACGAACGTAACCAGCAATTTGAACAGGAACAGCACAGTGTTCAATTTTAGAAGACTCTTCAGGGTGACATTGGGTCAAGAATAGAGATGGCTTTGGACTCCGTTGCACCTCATTGGCACTATATATATATCTATTGGGCAGAGGCAGTGGTGCTGTAAGAATTATGTTTTTGGACTTCTCTAGCGCCTTCAACACCATCCAACCTCTGCTCCTTAGGGACAAGCTGACAGAGAGGGGAGTAGATTCACACCTGGTGGCATGGATCGTGGACTATCTTAAAGACAGACCTCAGTATGTGCGTCTTGGGAACTACAGGTCTGACATTGCAGTCAGCAACACAGGAGCGCCGCAGGGGACTGTGTTTTCTCCGGCCCTGTTCAGCCTATATACACCAGACTTCCAATACAACTCAGAATCCTGTCACGTGCAAAAGTTCACTGACAACACTGCTATTGTGGGCTGCATCAGGAATAGGCAGGTGGAGTATAGGAAGCTAATCAAGGACTTTGTTAAATAGTGCGACTCAAACCACCTACAACTGAACACCAGCAAAACCAAGGAGCTGGTGGTGGATTTTAGGAAGCCCAGGCCCCTCATGGACTCCGTGATCATCAGAGGTGACTGTGTACAGAGGGTGCAGACCTATAAATATCTGGGAGTGGTGCTGGATGATAAATTGGACTGGACTGCCAACACTGATGCTCTGTGTAAGAAAGGTCAGAGCCGACTATAATTTCTTAGAAGGCTGGCGTTCTTCAACATCTGCAATAAGATGCTGCAGATGTTCTACCAGACGGTTGTGGCGAGTGCCCTCTTCTACGTGGTGGTGTGCTGGGGAGGCAGCATAAAGAAGAGGGACACCTCACACCTGGACAAACTGGTGAGGAAGGCAGGCTCTATTGTAGGCACAGAGCTGGACAGTTTGACATCTGTGGCGGAGCAACAGGCGCTGAGCAGGCTCCTGTCAGTCATGGAGAATCCACTGCATCTACTGAACATGATCATCTCCAGACAGAGGAGCAGCTTCAGCGAAAGACTGCTGTCAATGTCCTGCTCCACTGATAGACTGAGGCGATCGTTCCTCCTCCACACTATGCGACTCTTCAATTCCACCTGGGGCGCCTAAACATTAACATTATACAAAATTATTGTCTGTCTGTTATACCATCATTTTTATCACTCTTTAATTTAATATTGTTCTTTATCAGTATGCTGCTGCTGGAGTATGTGAATTTCCCCTTGGGATTAATAAAGTATCTATCTATCTATCTATCTATCTATCTATCTATCTATCTATCTATCTATCTATCTATCTATCTATCTATCTATCTATCTAAAGCAAAATGGTGGCATTATTTTATCACTGTGAGTAAATGCTGGGATGCTCTGGTACCTGCTGTAGGCCCAGACTATAAAGAAAGTGTGAATTTTGCATTTGGTAGAGTGTTTGGCCATCCTAGCAATTCCACCAGTCGGACCCCACTCCCTAACCCTGAAAGCACTCACTGGGTTTCTTGTGAACAGCTTTACTGGAACCAGCAAAGCGGGAGGGAGGGAGAGCTGGCATCCATTGCGTTCCCACAGCAGGTCAGGCTTAATGGCAGCCTCAGGAAAACAGCAGGAACTTATCCTCTCAAGCCAAACGGGGGTGGATGGAGGTGCTAAAGAAAGACAGGCATTCACTTTCAAAGATTCCACCCCCAAACCACACAAATGGGCAGGAAATTGCAGGTGCCCTGTGGGTCAAGCACCCTGCACGGCTTTCTTTACTTGTTTATTCACCTCCAGCCAAATCTCAAGCAAAAACTTTTCCTTTATCTTCCCTGCCAGCCTAAAACATCATCCCACTTGCCTTGCTTGTTTCAAGAGTCCCCCCCCCACCACCGAACACACAAACACATTCCCACCACCATAATATCTGCAGCTTGCTCTTCTTTGCAGCAACTCTCTCAGCCTTGTAGCAAAGGTGTGGGAACCAGGCGGGCCTGAACACTTACTGTACCTGTAAGGACAGCCATGCCTGACACGTCCGGTCATTAGCCTTTCTCTGTGCCATACAGTAAACTTCAGTGTTTGGCATTTACCAACAGCATCTGCGTTTTAATTACACTTGCGTGGATTTCAGTGCTAGAGCCCACCTTTTCCTAATTAAATCACCTCAGTTGCTCACAGCTGTCTTTCTGCTTACTCTGCCAGCTAGGGACTGAGCTCACTGGTACTAAAGCCTTTGGGACACTACAGAGGCCAAATAGCATAAGCATGTCGGACAATGTGCTTCTGCGCTGCCAGTAAGTGAAGGGGCGTCTTTCCTGAACTTCATTCAGCTGGTAGGGCACCGCATGCTGTGAACCTGGCACAGTGCCTCCTGGTAAACATCTTTCCTTATAAGAGAGGGGAGGAACTCGGCCATCCATCAGACATGAAAAGTACAAAAAAGTTGAAATGTTGAGATGCTTGCCAGCTGGCAGTGCAGTTTTGGTGACGTCTCTGGCTGCAGTGAAACAATCTAAACAGGTAGATGGTCTCCTGGGGGCTCCCACATATACACTGATCCATGTTAGGGGAGCCTTTCTGTCTTTAACTATTATAGGAGAGCATTCATCATAAGCCCGTGCATCATCCAGCAATCCAAGCGGCACACCCGCCAGGTGATGGCTTGTGTAAATCACACCGCCCCTCCCTGGTATTTAAATCAGCAGTCGCGTGTGCCGCTCAGCGCCACTCTGGCTGACAGGAACCCACCTGTGTGTTGATGAGTTGAGGCCCAAGCAGTCAAAGAAGAAGAAGAAGAATGAAGAATACTGGGCCGGACAGGAATGTGTGCACAGCATGCTGTCAAGGCAGCCAGACGGCTTTTTCAGGTATTACCAGCTGAAAGGAACTGGCACATTTACATAAGACAAACCATGGGAGAAACTGAAACCAAGCAACAGGCACTGGAAGTCGAGCCCGGCCTGCCAAGGGGTCAGCACTTGAGCAGCACACTCAGTTACTACAGACACACTCCTAGCCGCCATGATTTGATTTCAGCATCCCAGCCATTTGCCCTGAAGGGATAGCGTGACAGGGTGATAAACCCTGAATAGCACTAATCTACGATCCTCATTCTACTGGTGTTTCAAAGTTACTGTATGCAGGGCAGACTTTGAGAGTTCTCCTAATATCCTGAAGCTCACAGGTTTCAAATGACGTCTCCTTCGCATTATTTGTTAAACAGACCTCTCCAGGTTCTTCTGCCTCTGCACTGGGCATGTACAGGAAGTGACTGTAAGGTGAGCAAAGACAATGTCAGGGTAGCCGTAAACATTACCAGCGTGTGCGTAGGTCGGTGGCTGATACTGTATGCAAATTGAGAGGCACCCTGTCCATCCAAATAAGTTTGACAAGCCAGTTAAATCTGAAATGACTGTATGTGCATCTGTTCTGAATCACTCGTGTCTAAACAGGCCTAACACAGACCACATAGAGCCACTGAGTGAACAAGAAGAAGCAAGTACTTAAGCACGCAAGTGTGACTTAGTGTGTCGCAGTGAAAATAAATGTGAGAACGAGTGTAACACTGCCTGACCAAGGTAGGGTGACTGCATAACTAAGTGGACAACCGATTCAGTAAGTTATGGTGTGTATGAGAGCGAATGAAAAGGTAAGGCCCACTGCACAACTGAGCTAGTAAGTGTGACCAGCGTGACTCTTTGTGAAAATCAAGGGAGCGAGCGCCGGTAAAGTGAACAAGTAAGGCTGTGTCTGGCTCTGTGGGTGTGCGTTACATCAACCAGTTGCTTAATGTTACTGGGTCATTTCTAGAGTTTTCCTCACGGGGGGACTCTGAATATTTAACTTGCCAGTGTTCCCAGTTGAAAGTTCTATTAAAATAAAGGTATGGATTTGCCAGTTATGCCAGTTTTGTTTATCGTGGCACCAGAGAGTAATTATTTCAGTGTTCTCTGTTCACACGACAGTACTATTACTGCTACCAATGTGTCCTGATATTTTAAGTTACTTTGGAAATAAATGTTAGCTTAACAAGAATAATAATTATCTACCTTACTAAAATAATAAGTGTCTGTGTATCTGTGTGACCACCTGGTTGCTGTGTCTCTGTCATTCCAACAGATGGTGCTTCACAAACATTAACACTACTTTTACAAATCCCATACCAAGTGGCATATACCAGAGACATATGCATTGCATTTGTCATTTCAACAGATGGTGCATCACAAACATTTTGTGTACTGCATTTTATTACTACAAATGTTTGTGATGTGCCATATGTTGAACTAACAAATGCAATGCATTTTATTACTAAATGTATTACATATATAAAGAGCACTGCACAAGTTAATGCTGAGGTCAACATTGACTACTTAGATCTCAACCCATCTAAGACATCTAGCTTTTATTATTTCTGTTATTATTATTAACAGCACAGTAGTGCAGTAGTTAGTGCTGCTTCCATTCAAATCCAAGGTCCTGGTTTTGAATGTCCAGCTATTGTCAACATGCAGCTTCCTTGTCTATTTTCCTCAAGGTACTTTGGCTTTCCTTGCATATCCAAAAAATGTACTGGGTGGGTTAACTGGTGAGTCTAAATTGGCCCAGTGTGAGAGTGTGTGGTGCATGTGTATGGCTTCCATACAAGGGCTGGTTCTTACCTGGTGCCCATCGCTGCTGGTAAATGGCCTCCCGTACACCTTGAATTAGATTAAACATGTTCATGAATGTTATGTGTAGTGTTAACAGACATAAGAACTCAAGTGGGAGTGGGAATGTCATTAACAAATCAAGTGAGTGTGAGGATGCCACTTTGTATCTGTACGTAGGTGAGTGAGCATGATAGTGTCATTATGTAACCTTGGGTGAATATGTCACTGAATATCTATCCGTGGAAAGTGCGTCAAAGAGCTAATACGAAAGGTCCAGCTTCTCTAAGTGGAAATGTGAGAGAAGCATACAAGTGAATATGAGTGCACCATTGCTTACAGTGAATGAGAGTGAATGTGTCAAACTACAGATGAGGTCGAGTGACAGCACAGAAAAGAAGGTGAGTGAGAACCAAAGGATGAGTATGTAACTCAAGAGGGTGAAGCTGGTACAAAATAAACAACTGAGGATGAGAATGACAGTGTATAAAAGTAAAAGTGTGCCCCAGAGCTTACAAGTGTGTCAACCTGACAGTAGGTTAATATATGTGGCGATACTGCTATAAATGTTGGAGTGGTGTGTTTCGCCAAGTGCATGGCTGTGAGTGATTCTGTCATTGAACAAACACAAGATGGCAAGTATGATAGTCAGTGAAAAACTGAGGACCCCACTATGAGACCAGAGAAGTTTGGAGCTGGATGTGTAGTGTCATCAGCACCCCAGTATAAGTGGGTTTAGCACTGAGTGAACATGTCACTTTGTGTCATTACGCCTGCCAATGATGTCACCTTTTACCTATGTGTCAGTGAGCATTTCACTAAGAAAACAAATGGAGGTGAGCAGGCTTAAGTGAGGACGAGTGGACGGCTAACCATACAAGTGAGGGTGAGTGTTTCAGTAAGCACATAAACTGGAAAAGTGTGTCATTGTGTGTTAGCTAGTATACTAGTCCATGGTGTTGGTGTCCTGGTTACA
Organism: Polypterus senegalus; assembly: GCF_016835505.1. Lineage (NCBI taxonomy): Eukaryota > Metazoa > Chordata > Cladistia > Polypteriformes > Polypteridae > Polypterus > Polypterus senegalus. The sequence continues at coordinate 66,930,763 of NC_053159.1, read as the reverse complement.
TAGTGACCCATAAAGTGTCCAGCCTTGTAGTCTCTTTGGTGGTCAGTGGCAGCCCCAGGGAGGGCAGTGACTGATGGCCTGATGGAATATGGACAAGGCCTGGTTGATGCAGACATGGGGTCTGGGTGATATGAGGTCAGGGCTATTTATGGTAGGTTTTGATTAAACCCCACCCACTTTATCTGCCTCCAGTAAATGAGTGGTTATTACTCAGAATGCTGCCGCTTGTGTAATTGCAGCAGGAATGTGATGAGGTAATCCCAAGGCTCAGAAGGATGAGTTTGACAACCTGAGGCCCGAAGAAGGGACCCAGAGCCAATCTGCAGGTTCTCATCCTGCAGAGCAAGAGTACACTGTTGTCGTGGTCAGTCTGAGAGATAACCGTTCATTCTTCCACTATACTTCCGGAACAGCACAGTAATATTTTAACACTTGTCACCAGTGACCCTTTGCAAGTGTGAGGAGGTGATTCATGTGGCGCCAGCTGTTGGCGGGACACCCACTTGGTGTGAAGCCAGAGAAGAACACTTGAGGCTTAACCCGTTGCTGCCTAACTCTCTGAAAAGTGCTAACAACAGAAACACAGTGGCCAACCACAATTTAAGAAATGGTCGACGGAAGGAGAGCTTAAGAATGGGTTAACAAATCCATATTGAATTGGTATCTCCACAGCATGTTTACTCATTATGATGGCCAGACAAACTGCTATTGAGCAGGACAGGAGAGCTACAATGCAGATCTACCCATCCACGTCTTACAAGAGTGGCTCTCAAGCAGGATGTCGAAGCAGGCAGCCAGAGCATTCCTGTGATTCACAACACAGCTTCTGCCTCTCGTCAGCAGGAGGCAAGAAACAGAGGAATTCAGCAGATGATGATTAGCACATCAGAGGCTCTGGAGCTTCCGGCCTGGGCGGCAGGTCCCAAAAGAGAAATTCTGGGCACACGGCCACTGCAGAGAGGTCAGAGGTCTCTATGCCACTAGGCATAACAGTGAGTGCAAGCACTGGGACGTAATCTGATGTCCTTTCAGAAGCTGCACTGAAGCATGGCCGCAGCTAAGTGTGCCCCTGATGACCTTGTGCAGGTCAGCAGGTCAGGACACAGTACAGCCCTGGGCTCTGAGCGCTGTTTCTGTTTCCTTCTGCTAAAGTCATTGCAGTCATTGAGAGCAGATCAAAGCCGGGCGTCTCTTTGAAGAGATGTAGGCACTTATTTCACATCTGGGAGGTTTCTGTTTACCTCCCCCTACTGGCGATTATAAAGCAGGCCGTTAGGCCAGTCACCAGCATACAGGAACGAGTGCTTCTGCTGATTAGCCAATGGCTTAAAACCCCAAAGGAGCTGCAATGTCGACACCAATGCGACTCGACACCATGAGGATGAGTCTCCCTGACACAAAGCATTACCATGACCTGGAGAGGCAGAGGGACTGAAGAGTAATGCATCAACAACAGGAGGAGAAGAAGGAGGAGGAGGAAGAGTATTGTCACTTCTTCTTACTTGCATGTTTGAGTAACATGCAACATATCACCCCTCCCAGTGCTATGATGAACGAGAATGTTTTAAAGTACAGACCTCCATTCTATTTCATATTGAAAGTAATTGCTGACTGTAATAGATGATTGACCTCAGGAACGATATTTTCTCCTTCCTCAGCATTGCGCTATGGCACAAACTGACCAGGTCATCTTCATTAGCCCTTATAATCTTTCACATTTCTGTTACACAGCCCCTGTTGGGGTCTCCTGGGTTTTGTCTGACAAGGACAGTGAAACAAAACCTTGAGTTTAAGATAACAAGAAAAGCGTTGCGCCTTACATTCTAAACAGTCAGACACAATGATTTGGATGATCAGAACTGATGATGAGGAGAGAGCCGCAAGAAGAAATGAAGCCTCAATACCAAGAAGACAAAAATGAAGGGGGCGTCAGAGTTATTGAGCACTGCTAGAGATGCTAGAGAGGAAGTAAGTTTAAATCTCATGGAGGTAGAGATGTATCAGTACTAATGAAGATGAAAGGTGCAAGGCAGAAATCCTGCCAATAAAGAGGGCAAGACTTTGGAACTGGCGAAGTGAGATTTGAAGATCAATGGAACGGCAGCAAAAAAGAAGGAACTGGTTAATACTGATCACACCAGGGGGTGGGCATCAATGCTAGTGAAAAACATCAGACAAAGCAGAGAAGAGTAGGGTATCAAAAGTGGCCGAGCAGAGACGAGTGAAGCTTCGAAACAAGCGAGCCAAGGACAAGTTGTGCTTTGGTGTCAATGAAAGAGAGAGGAGCTATGGAAGAAAGATAGATAGGCGGGAAAGAAAAAAGTAGCTTCAGTTGTAAAGCAACATGCAGAGAGAGCCTTCAGAGACAGAAGAGAGGAGAGAGGCTTGAGTATCAGTTGGACAGAGATGACTAAGTCTCCAGAGCTCACCATCCATCTGTACTTTGAACCCATTTATCCAGTTTACACCCAAAACTCAGGCATCAGGAACAAGCAGTTAGTTGCTCAATCCATCTTAAGGCACACTCACACACACTCATGCTTACGTGTATTAGGCCAGTTTACATAACCAATACATCTTTAGGGTGTGGGGTCCCAAAAAGAAAAGCCCCCTCAGATGCCTAGAGAATATGTAAACTCCACATAGGCTTCAAACCCAGTCTTCCATGACTGTAAGCCTGCTCTGGATGAGTCTCATCCATGTGGATGAATTCTGAGTAATAACCAGATAGACACATAAGAGCTGTCTTTCAATACACGTGAGGACCAGTGGAATGGCAACAACGGTGAGACGTAACATGTGAGTACTAGTGAGGAACTGAAGACGAGGGTTTTAGTCCAACTGAGGCAGCAAAGAGTGAAGCGTCAATACAAATAAGAAGTCAACATGGGTGGGACAGCAAAAGGCGAGGCAACAGCAGAGACAAGAGCTGCTTAAATGCTACTGGAGCAGAGGGAACTGTGGCTGTAAACCAGCGAGGCAGCAGGGTGTAACAGGCCAAAACGAGGGAGTCGGAGAAGATGGAGACTTGAGCACAGTTCGTAAAGATTATGAAGACATTAGCTCACAAACAGCTAGATATCTGGAGGTGGATGGTTGAGGACACAGTGACACTCATTGACATCCTTGTACATTCCGCAGTGCGTGCGGCACACCTGTTTGTGCGTCTCCATATGCAGGCGATTGCTTTTGATTCCCACTTCATTTCTATTTCTGCTAAATTCCCTGCAATCAAAAATATAAAAGATGAACATTGACATCATTCAGACACGCTCTGACACTTTTATTTTTTTCTCGAAAAAGTCTGTAAGTGGGATCTTCCACCTGTTTATCATAAGTGAAAAGAATTTCCCCATTCCTCCTGCTTGCTGTGTTCCCTGGTCCCTTTCCGAATTCCTTATGCCATTGTGGCAGAGCGAGCTCAGACCCAAAAAACACATAAGAGCCCACCGATTAGCCGACATAAGCAAGTCCAGCTGACTCAGAGCCGTCCCTCTCTGCTCAGGAAGTGAATCATCTGAGGGGAGTGGCCATGGCAACTGGCACAGGCAGAGGGGCTTAGCATTTCATTCCAATGGTCTGACTGGGCTCACTAGAGTCTGGAGTGGGTGGCAATGTTTAAATTTCCCCCATGTCCCTGTGACCTCTGGGAATTGGCTTCCTTTTCCTGGATCTGAGAGAGATCTTAAGCAAGCCGACATTGGCCTTCTGAAGAAGCCACAGACTTCAGTATAGGGTGCTCTATTATGAGCAAACATTTGGGGCAGGAAATGACTAGCTTTACTCACTTCTGTGTCCAACACTTTAGTTTGTGGTACATTCACACAAGTATGTGGCCCTAATGTCCAGCAGTATGTTGTCCTGGCATCACAGCCACATCCTGCCCTGAAGGTTGAGGGTTTGGCAGCACTTGTGCATCGGGTGATTGGCTGAGACTCAAACACCATGACACTAAAGGCAGTTGGACCAACTGGTTATTGACAGACTTCGAGGGGTCAGCCACAGAGTGTAACCTTTTTAGATAAGACCACCATAGGCACGGTCTGTGCTGTGGAATGAAGCAACTCTTTCTGAAAAAAAGAAGATAGAAAATCAACTTTAACTCCACGAACAAATGAGACAAGTTGGCCTTTACAGCAAAACTCTCCAATGGGCTTGTTTTTCAGTCCATTTTAAGTGACCCCACTCTCTCATGTAACAAGTGACGCCCCAGCCAAGGACACTTGACACACATCTCTACCAGCAGGCAGGAGCTCTTTGTTTGTGTTCTGGCAAGGACTTTGCAGAAGCAGGTTAATCTTTAGCGTGTTGTGAAAACAGGAGGGACAAGCAGGTAGCGTTCTGAAAACATTTTTTGAGCAGGCCGATGACCGCTAGGACGTGTATTAGAAACTGGTGACGGTCAAGATGTTGCTTCAACTATTGTTGGACAGCAAAATCCCAGAATCCCTTGAAACTGAACAGGCCTCTCCTCGGTTTATGTTAGCACAGACTCTGTGATGCAGATGATGAGGGCCTACATCAGGGGTGTCGAATTCTGGTCCTGGAGGGCCACAGTGGCTGCAGGTTTTCATTCTAACCATCTTCTTAATGAGTGACCAGTGTTTGCTGCTAATTATCTTCTTTGACTTAGTTTTAATTAACTTGACTCAGGCCCCTTAGTTGTTTCTTTTTCCTTAATTAGCAGCCAAACAATAATGAGACACCGCATAACCAGCTTCCCAGAAAATAAAGAAAGGTCTCAGTAAGATTGACCTGCTCAGGTCACCAAAATATTTTGATGGTGTTTTCAGAAAAAACAGAAAATCAACGGTTTTGGCAGAATGAGAGTAGTAACAAGCCATGGAATGAAATAACAGGTTTAATTAACAACAAGAATGGGCTTCTCAGTAAGAAACTGTCTGGAGTTTGAAACCCCAACTTAGGTGGTCATCTGTTGGCTCGTTTCACGTCTCCTTTCTGTTTGGCTGTCATTTAATGAAGAATCAAATCGGAGGCCTGAATCCTAAAAAACAGGGCTATTAAAATGAAGGGAAGTTAATTAGCAGTGAAAACTGGTCACTGATTAGGAAAAAGGGAAAGAATGAAAACCTGTAGCCACTGCGGCCCTCCAGGACTGTAGTTAGACACCCCTGGCCTACACCATAGCAGCTGGCTGGTGGGGTACATTGAAGCCACAGAATGCATCTGTGAATGTTTGGAGTTTCCTTGCTGTGCTGGAGCCGAGAGTTGCGTTGGGGTATCTAAAGTGCGTCAGCACAGTGCTTTCAGAATACAGCTAGGACATGTCAGAATTAACATCTCGCCGACTGAACCAGCACAAAACGTTCATATGGGATCTAAGAGTCCACCTGTGCCAACACTACTTACTCCATGAAAAATGACCTTTTAAGTGACCTACAAGTTATGACAATCCACCAGCAAATTGTTAGGAATACTATACAACACTGGGTAGAACCTGCTTTTACTTTCAAAATGCCTCAACCTTCTTTGTGTCATGGATTCCACAAGATGTTGGAGACATCTCTCTGTGGTTCTGGTCCTTGGTGACATGATTGCATCATGCAGTTTCTGCAGATTTGTCAGCTGGACATTCATTCTGCGAATCTCCCATTCTATCACATCCCAAAGGTATTTTATTGGGTTCAGATCTGGTGACTGAATACTGAAGAAAACAGAATTCATTGTTATGTTCGTGAAATCAGTTTGCTTTGTGACATGGTACATTATCCGGCTGGAAGCAACCATTAGATGGTGGGCAATCTGTGGCTGTGAAGGGATACACATGGTCTGCAACATTACTTGAACAGGCCATAGCAGTCAAGCATTGATTGGTACTAACAGTGTGCCAAGAAAACATTCCCCACCACTACCACTAGCATGGATTGATGACACAAGGCAGGTTGGGTGCATGGATTCATGCTGTTGGCACCACATTCTGACCCCACCATCTGTGATCCTCAACAGAAATGAACTTTCTTCAAACCAGACTTTGTTTTTCAGTCTTCAATTTTGGTGAGCCTGTGCCCACTGCTGCCTCCTCTTTCTGTTCTAAGATGTCAGAAGTGGAATCTGATGTGGCCTTCTGCTCTTGTAGCCCATCTGCCTCAACTTCGAAGTGTTGTGCATTCTGAGATTCTTTTCTGTTCATCACAGTTGGTTATCTGAGTTACCGTAGCCTTTCGGTTAGCTGGGACCTTCCTGGCCATTCATCAATCACAGAACTGTCACTCATTGGATGTTTTTATTTTTTGCACCATTCTTACACCATTTGTACGTGAAAATTCCAAGAGATCAGCAATTACAGAAATACTCAGACAAGCCCGTATGCCATAGTCAAAATCACGTTTTCTCCATTCTGGTGTTTGATGTGAATATTAACTGAAGCTCCTGAACTGTATGTACGTGAATGCATGCATTGTGCCACTACCATACCTCGTATGATTGGCTGATGAGACAATTGCATGGATGTGCAGGTGTACAGGACGTTTTCTTTTTAAATAATTTGCTTAGTAATCGTTGGACTATAGACATTTGAGGGATGCCCAGTCTATTACAGGTGTATACTTGACTTAACTGGCCGCAGTTAAGATGGCCAGTCTGTGAGGAGTATGTTGAGTTGTACAAGAGTGCCAGTGCACTGTGCCTGGTATATATTAAATACTTATATAAGCAGTGGGCAGTCAGACGACCCATGCATCACTGCTAATCCCTTAAAAGTACACCAGGCTTGTACTCGAGAAATGAGCAGTCTGACTCCATCGGTGTGCACAAGGGGGTTTGCTGCATCAGCACAGGGTGCCAGCTTGGTGTGAGTACAAGTAACCATTCGTCACCCCCCTATTTGACAGCTAGCTGGGCCGCCATTGTCCTTTACAGAGTGGCTAAGCTCTTATCAGGCCGCACCATGGCAAACTCCATTGAAGGGGCTCATTGTACGCAGCAATCGTTTGTCTTCTCCGGGTGAATGGCGAGCCGATTATTAGCGAGGGTTCCAACTGATCTGGTCAGGCAGCGTACAATGGACGCACTGTTCCTAAAGCTAATTAGGCGCGGGCACTTGGTAATGGACTGGAAAGGAAGAAATGCGCGTTTTGTTACGAGCCCAGTTTGTTTGCGCAGTCCAAGTGGATCTTCGGTCTCCACTGACGGTTCCTGGAGGTGAGCGTGAGGAACACCGACGTCACTGGCCGTCTGGTCAGTCCGCAGAGTCGCAGCGCCGTTAGTGTATCAGTGTGATGTGTGACTGTCTCTCGGGAAGGGGCAAATAAACAAATACCCTGTCCTCTTTAATTCAAGGATGTCTCGTTTTCGTTTTCCTGCTGGGCAAAGAGCAGCGATCTGCCTGACAGAATGCAGAGAGGAGTTAGTCGGGTGAAGTCTGACCCCTGCTGGACGGATGCAAAACGACACTTTAGAAAGCAAAGTGTCTGCGCTCGTCCTCACGGAGTCGTTAATAGTACTGTACTTTACTATGCACAGAGGTGGAAACAATAACCACATTCTCTTAACAAAGCAATAAAACCTGCGAAACAATAACGCGTTTTGCAAAACTCACTACTGTACTCCAATCAAAGTAAGAAATAATAAATGCTAAAGATAATAACCAAAGCTTTGTTCTGTATGCAAAGGTGTTTGCTGGATGGCTGCAAATAGTGACTTGCGTGTGTCATCTGTGCTTGATCAGTGGTTCTACGAGTAAGATTTTATTCGTGATGTTTATCGTAATTCTCCCATTGAGGAGAGGGTAAAGCTGACTGAAGGTCTTTTTGGCTCGGTGAACATTGGATTTTGATGTGTTTTTGCCTATAGGTGTTGTCAAACAGCACTCTGAAGTATTTCACTGAGTTTTCCCATGGGACCTCCTCACTGAATATGGCGACTCTACTGGTTGGAGACAGCAGTGAGGTTGCTGAGCTTTGGCCTGGATTGATCTCAGTTTGTCAAGTCTGGAAACAGGTTTCTAAAGTATTGATGACATTGTTCAGTCTTTTAATGATGACCAGGGGTGTAGCACAGAAATCTGGACCCTATACAAAAGCAGGTCCTTTTGAGAACAAACGCTTCATTCCAGGCTTCAGTCCCCACCAACAACCATTACCTTTGTAGCAGATGGTCGGACACCCTACCCAGCCGGGACACCCCGATTATGTAAGGACCCAGGGAGAGATTACTTCCAGGACAGTTTTTCTCCTAGGCTGACATAGGGCAGCCCCCTTGGTTTCCAGTGGGGCCACGGGTCATGAGCATAGAAGCTCAACCCTGTTGGGGCTTGTTGCCACTGCCAAGGGGCGCCTGGACTTTTAAAGGGCCCTATTTGGCAGCACTTCCGCCAGACCCGGAAGTGCTGCTGGAAGAAGCTCATTGGGCACCTGGAGTCCTTCTGGGTGCCTTATAAAAGGAGCCAGTCACCACCACTCAATGGCCTGAGTCGGGAGGAAATGGACAAAGGTCTTGAGGAGGAGTGGAGGCGGAAGGACTGTGGCATGGGCTTGTGCTGGACTGTGTTTTAATAAATAAACCATGTGCTGTGTGGCAAAGTCGTGTCCTGCCTGTCTGTGTTGGGGATAGGGTGGCTGTATGTGCCCTGGGCTTCACCACCTTTTCCCCCCTACTACGATGCCCATTTTGATGACCCAGGGTTTTCTAGATTAGTAAAGAATTGTTGTGTTATATGCATTTTGAGCCATCATGGTCCCTTCTCATTGGGTATGTCACTGATGTACATGTAAAAGAGAAGTGGAGAGAGAGAGTGGAGCTTGTTGTACCCCAAGATGATCTTCTTTTGTCCATCTGTTTCGACCTGGAATGTTCATTGTTGGAGGCATGAGGGGATCAGTCAGATTAGGTCTTGAAGTGGGCCTGTTTGGAAACATTTGTGGATTAGTCCCCCATGCCAAGCGTTAGCAAAAGCTTTAGAAACATCCATAAGGATGGCGCCTGTAGCTCTTTTGGTATTGAAAACCTCCATGATGGGTTCTATGACTCTCAGAAACTGGTGGTTGGTGGAGTAACACCTCCTAAAATCATGTCGTTCCTTGTTAATCGTATCATTCTGAGACGTGTTTGAAGAGGCGAAAAAAGAAGACATTCCCACCAAATTATCCAATGGTGCTGGTCAGACTAATAGGGTCCTGACATTTGGGAGGACTACCACGTCCACTCTTTTTCTAGCTTTTTGGAAATGAGTCCAAGTGTATGCAAGCACTAGTGATGCCTGTGATTGTGACTATTGCTTTATCATGTAGGTATCTCTTGGCAATGTTATCCAGATGAGCTGTGTTCTTCTCAAAGTATTTCATAGACTTCATCTGGAGTGCTGTAGTCGTTGCAGCTCCTTTTAAGCTGCTTCAGCACACATGGCTCCATGGCATGCATCTTCACATATCTAAGTTACTGTACTTCTTTTACTTTCTTACTTAGTGAAGTTTGTTGACTAGCTTTGCCTGCACTGCTAAACAGGAAAGTAGAGCCCCTCCATTCATTTGACAGCTTAATTCCTTGACTTGTAGACGTGCCAAGCTGCATCCCAGTTTATAAGCTAGTAAGCAGCCATAACTTTTTTTTTTAAATAACCAAACCTTCTCCATTGTCCAGCATTCCAGACAATCGCCTTGCTCAGATGAGATGTCATCTTTGTCATGACTGTCCGAGTTTACTGCATCTACAATGTGGTGAATAGTGATAGAGTGTAATGAGTTGTTTCAGGGCTTTGAGCCCATATTTTAGTTTGGCTCTGCTTCTTCCACCCTCTTTCATTTTTTTCAACCTTGATTTCGTATTTAAATTTGCAGAAGTTCACAGTATGCTACTCCATACAAAACGAACAGATCTATACAGGGGACAATTAACCCCTCTCCTATAATAAAATGGCTAATATAAACTCTTCAGGCTTCCATCATATCAAAAATCTGCCAATCTTTGAATAAATGTGGATGATCTTTTCTTACGTATCAAGAGAACTGCTAATCTTTGAACAGCAAGGTGCATGAGCTAGAAAGTAAAGGGATGGTATGAGAAGTGAGGGAAGGCCTCAGTTAACATGTCTAAAGAAGCAAATTGGCATTCCCAATTACTCACATCCATTTCAAACGCGGTTCCAGTAATGGATAAAGTGGAATTAGAAGATGAATGAATATCCAGTAAGCCTGGAAATGGCCACACAGTTGTAGAAAGTCACAATACATGAGCTCAGGTAGCCATTCTGGAAAGCCCAAGCCGCCCTGTTAGCCAATTGAAGTGTGTGGCCTTATGATAGGATCTGATGGAAACATTCACTAAACGTGAGAGCACACTGGATTACTGCAGTGTTCTAATATATGAAATGTGTTAGAAAAATGCAGTCTGGAATATTAGAGTGCAGTGATCAGTTTTAGAATTGGGACAAACATCTGAGTACTGGAGGTCTAATGAAAGCCTTCACTATAAACAGGGAATTTCAGAAGAGGGCCTAACACTCTGCTTTATTTAATTTAATAGGAATTACACACTGTGCTGGGATATGCCTCCCATGTGCCCTGAATTAGAATCAGCAGGTTCACAGAAAGGATGGATGATTACATTTATTATTTGAACACCTTAGGAGCACATGTCTCCATTTGGTGGTAATATTCCCATTAGTTCGACGTCTTGGGATTGAGTATCTCCAGGGTACCATTGCTCAATTTCTGTGTGAGAATGATTAATCGATCTTGGAATTCATTGTCTGCACACTTTAGTTCCCAGAAGTTCCCAGACTTATTCTAAATAGATCATCAAAAGGAAACAAGATGCTGTCTGCACTGCTTTTCCCTGTAATGCAAAACAAGAATCTCAGTCTCAAAGTTCCAGATGTTCTCAGCCCCAGAAATGGAGTACCTTACTTCTGAAAACCGAAAAGATCGTTTGACTTTTTTCTAATATTTACAAAAGCTGACTGATGCAGTAAGTCACAATGTAGTGTGCAGTGCTATGAAAATGAAAATGCTCCTGTCGGTTTTTTTTTTTTGATTGTTGTGCATTTTTCACAGCAAATGTGGTCAGATCTTTCTCAAAAATGTAATATTAGTTGAAAGTAGTCCGAAGGAACAAATAATTTGTCATTGTGATAATGATTTAATTTATCTGTATGAAGAAAGTTATGGAATATCCAATGCCTCCTGTAAAAAAGTTTACCACCTCATGGACTCAGTCATTGACTGCAGCACATGTAGCATCAGAAGAATTTGAAAAAGAGAGAAGCCAATTTACCTTTGCTAAGCCAAATGAGGCAAGATAAAAGCTGAAAATGAGCAAATATCTAATCTAAAAAAGTTGTAATGCTAATACTATTAGCATGAACACAAGCACATTCACTAACAATCACCAATGAAACTAACCTGCATATTTTCAGAACATGTGAGGAACCCTGGAGCCCCCAGTTAACAAACCGCGTAGATGTCTGTGATGAATGGTCTGTGATGCTTGACGAGTTTTTAAATAAATAATCGTGTCCAGAGAGTGTGCAGACTCGAACTGGACACAAGTGTGTGTGAGCGCACTTTGCTCTGAGGATGAGTGTGGTGCTGGCTGATTGCACCCACACGTGATAAAGCGAGCAGATCAATCAGGGGCCTCATTCATGCTACAGAGGTAGCACCATCTCACACCTTCTCCCAATCAAGCCAATATAATGGGGTCAGGAAAGAACAGAGAAGAGAAAACGAAAAGAGAGATGGAAGTTAAAGGATGGAGTCAAGGGTAGTAGCAAGAGAGAGCTGGTGTAAGACAGGAAGGAAGCAGGTGGATGGGAATGTGAGTCCCGGGGATGGAGCCTGTGGCCAGCACTCAAGAGGGGGCTGAGGGTTGTAACCAAAAATACTCCTGGAGGACTCCCCCCACAAGGCAACAGGAGTCAGAAGGAGCTGGGCTCAGGGGATTGGAGGTAGGGACACAGGCCAGGATCAAGGGTTGTCTGCGCCCGCTAGAGGACGTCTCACCATGTTGTGAGATCCGAAGAGGAGTGATGTCAGATTTTAAAGGTAGGCACCAGGGCTCATGAGTTTTAAAGGACTGCTTCCTGCTGGATTTTAACCTCTTTTTAATGGAATACTAGGGGGCTCTGGCCCCTGCTCACTTTGCTCGCCCACCCCCAGGTTTGGTTTATTTAAAGCGATTGTTATTTTCATGGGAATTGTTGCATATGCATTATTTTCACTTTTATTTTAAAACTTTAGTAAAAACAATATTTGGAATTAACTTTTCTTCAAGATCGCATTGGATTTTGATTCCGTGTTTGGACTTACATCGTGATAACGCAACGTATATCTGCCCGTGAGAGAATATTGTTTCTTTTTCTCTAATAAATAAAACGACTTTCTCAAATGTCTGTCCATGCTCTTTCTTCTTCGCTTTGTCATTGACATGTCATCTAGAAGGCATAAAATTATTGTCCTATTAAAATTTATAAGAGCTGAGAGTGCAGGAAGTGTGTCTGACAAAAGCATTCAAATGACTGAGGTTAGATGGCTGTGGTCTTGTTTGAAAATAGTTGTAAGTAGGGTGTGACTTGAAAGAATCTCATTGTTAAAAGTCCCCATCTCACGGGACTAAATACCGCACCAGCATTTTTGTAATCTTTTAATTCTCGCTGATAAAATGAATTAGATGATCTACAAGTTTCTGACTTAAAGTTTAAATCCAAACAATATATTCAGTCTCTTTTCGCTGTTTTGTTATTTCATCATTAAGTAAAAATTTCCATTTGTTTGCGCTAATGCGATCTTTCCTATTCTTTTTTTGAGACTTTGGATTTTCATACTTTCATTATCTCTAACCTGCTTTGCATGTGAATCACGCCAAAATTTTTGAATTCTTTACGATGTTCTACTTTGTCAACTACTCTTTGTCCTTTATTTCCGGCCCCGGGTGTGGTTAAATCTCTTTCTCACAGGATGTATAAGTGTCTTTCCGAGAAAATCACGTCTCGTCTCCTTCCTTCCAAGATTTTTTTTTTATAATAGAAAGATTTTTTCATTGAACTTAGTTTTTTAACCTACACGTTTACTTTGGCTTTTATGGATTTTTTATTTATGAGATAATTTGATTCACCGCACTATTTTGAACACTGTTTTTAGAATGGTTTTAATAAAAGCACTTGGCACTTATGCTCAGCTCTTTGACTGTGTGTGTCTTCATTTGACCAGCTTATCTCTGTCATTCATTATTATTATTGATGGTGGTGACCTGAACCTCACAGCACATGCAGACTTCCCACAGACAGTGGCTGAGCCCGGATTGATGCCCAAATATCTGGAGGTGGGAGACAGCAGCACTAACCACTGTATCACCCACCTATATACAGTCTTATGCATTGAACACATTTAGCCATTCATAGGCTGGAGTGATGATGGCGCATTGGTTAGTGCTATTGCTTCATAGGTACATCACCCTGTGTTTGAATCTGGCACCATGTCCATGTGGAGTTTATAAATCCTCTACAATGTTCCCATGTGTTTTCATCTCCCATAATGTGCAGGATGTGGTGGTGTGGCCCTATGTCAATGTATGTGTGTACCCTGCAATGGACTTGCACCCTGTCCAATGTTGTTTCCTGCCTTGCATCCATGACAGGCTGATCCTGATTGTTTGAGAATTACTGTATGTATGTATTGTAATGCATGGCAGGCATGGGCTGGCATCCTGGCCAGGTTGGCTGAAGATTCCTTACATGGATGGGAGGCCATCCCACCAACTAGGCAGGGTGGTCCCTACCGCAGCCAGGAGATGGATAACGGATCCTTAACCAGCCACTTCAATGGAGGGACAGGGGATGCAACTTACTTGGGTTATTTACTTCCCCAAAACACTAGATGGCAGTGCTCCTGGATTATGGTACCTGTATAGATACCCACAGGGCATATTGGGAACTGTAGTCCCATGGGGCAGCCCCATTGGGTTCTATAGGTGTTGCCAGGGGGCACTGGTTAATGTTCCTACTTCATGGGACTTCTGCTTCTTGAGTCCTGGATAAAGGAAGCAGCTCTGCTTCAGATTTGTGAGACAAGCTGGATGGCACTCTCATGGAAAAGGCGTGTAGAGAAAAGTTTCATTGTGGTACCGTGCTGCATTTTATACAGAGAGGCCCGTCCAAGGTAGTGTGTCAAATAAATGTTCATGTTTGAACCTGTGACTGTGTCTGTGAGGTCGTGTTTGGGTGCTGTTATGCCCCCTGCTGGTCACAGTATGTGTATCTTTCAAAGTGATAAGTGTTTGTTGATAAAATTATCGTTTTCTATTACAGCTCACAAAAAACAGAGATGTACGGTATATTGTAAGCAAATATTGTCTAAATGCTTCATGGTATTGATGCTTAAAATCACCACCTGCCAGAAAGACCTCAGAAAAGTAGAACTGGCTGGGGAAAAATTAGCAGAAAATGGTTTTCATTTTCTCTCTTTAAGGTCAGCTTGTTGACAATAATAAATATAAATAGAGAAGGAGGTTACAGAAAAATAAGTTGAATATTAAACTGAAAGATAAACAGCAAAAGGAAGCAAGAGAGCAAAAAGTAAGAAAAATACCCTGAAGGACGAGTTCATTGTAATGACGGAAGTGTAATAAGCCAAGCTGAACCTCCCTGCAGCTTTGGCTACACTGTTTAGTAAATAATTGTCTTGAGATTCTTACAAGAGGGGGTGTGCCAAGGATTTAAACTTCTTGAATTGACTTGACATTTATAGTCAAAATCCTGAAGGAGTCTAGAAATGAAGGGGTAGTGGAGACCACCGGTATGAGCCTGAAGAGTCGCTCGTTTCATTTGCACTTCTCGTGTCCCATGCTTGCGTACAGGCAGGCTTCATTGTCAGTCTTCGCTCTTACTTGACAGTACGTTTTGGTTTTATTTTAAGGGTTTCGTTGTTTTAGTAGACTTTTAGTAGTTGTGTCCTGGACACAGACAACAGAGGTCACGTACGTACAAGTTTGAACTTTCGCGTTGTTTTAGATAACAAGCATCTTTTACGTCCTCCATTAAAATCCTGGATATTGTTTCTTGTATTTGTTTTACCTTTTGGTTGAGAATTTCATGACACCCCCTTCTGTCAGTCACCTTACGTCTCCTTCCATTTTCCATGCCTTTCTTGGTTTTCTGCAGCACATCAAAGTCATCAGCGTTAAATTAGCACTTTGAGTGTGTGTACAGTATCGAACACAGTTTCCATATTACTGTATATACTCTTTTCAGGGTTTAATGTTATTAAATTTCATTTACTTCTCGTAATTTGGCTCTGTGTTGATTGTATTCTAAGCATTTCTGTATATTTTTTGTAACGTTCATCTGTGTTCTGTTGGTTCTGAGAGGTCTGTTAATCAAACCACAAGGCCATCAAGGACCAAACAGCAATAAAACAACATACTAATAATAATTTTATACATTTATATAGCGCTTTCTCTCTACTCAAAAAGCTTTACAAAGTGAGTGCGGAGCCACTTCAGCCACCACTAATGTATAACATTCATCCATCCATTATCTAACCCGCTACATCCTAACTACAGGGTCATAACATCCACCTGGATGATCTGATGGCAGCCATTTTGTGCCAGTATGCTCACCACATATTAGCTGTTAGATGGTGAAGGGGTGAGAGACAGTGAGCCAATTAGAGGCAGAGGATTATTAGGGGGCCAGAATGACATCAGGATACATCCTACTCTTTATCATGGATGCCCAAAGATCCTGAATGACCACAGAAAGTCAGAACCTCGGTTTTATGTCTCATCTGAATGACGGTGCCATTTTTACAGCGCAGTGTCCCGGTCTGGGGCATTGGAATCCATTTTCAAATCACATGGTAAGTGCCCCCTGCTGGTCTCACCAAATCCTCTTCCAGCAGCAACCCAAGCTTTTCCTAGATGGTCTCCTATCCAAGTACTGGCCGGGCCTGAACACGCTTAGCTTCAGGTGGATGACCTGTGGCATGATAAACACGAATGCATTTCAACATCTACCTTCAAATAAGAAGCACCAACCCATATCCCAAAATTTACACTGGCAATGCACTAATAACAGCTTGTAGATAGA
This sequence comes from Polypterus senegalus, assembly GCF_016835505.1. Classification (NCBI taxonomy): domain Eukaryota; kingdom Metazoa; phylum Chordata; class Cladistia; order Polypteriformes; family Polypteridae; genus Polypterus; species Polypterus senegalus. The sequence continues at coordinate 66,914,724 of NC_053159.1, read as the reverse complement.
CAGTCAAGGGCAGGAGGCATGGCAGCTCCCGATACTAGAGTAAGACGGAGCATAACAAAAACCATACAGAAACACATAGAACCAAATAAACAAAAAGCCATCAGGTGTCGTCTTTGCATTCCCCTTACCTCAAGGCAAAGGCAGGACAGAAGGTTTGCTAAGGAGACTCACGGGTGGGCATAAGCCTGACTGTATATTTTACTTTCTCAGTTACAGCACCTCCGTCAGTATAAAGTCAAGCATGCAACAAATTTTTAAACAGATTTCTAATGTGCCATTTTGATTACCTATATAGAAAAATATATTTTTTAGATTAAAAGTGGCCATTTTTAGGATTCTGGGCTACTGTGTCTCTAGGGGTATTGTAATGTCCTACTGTAGGATACTTTCAAAACATTAATAATCAAGCAGGAACGTTTATGCTAGAAATTACATAACCTATCAATCTCCTTAAATGATTACACTATGATATTGGGGGCTTATCCACTGGTATGACATAACATTTTCAGACCACCTTAATTCAGTTAAGGGGGCAGGAGCCTATCCTAGTAGCACTGGCCCTGGACAGGCGCAGATCCTCTGCAGTGATTCAAAAAATGTTAAAGCGATAAAGACATTCATTTCTGAATGCATAGATGACAACAAAACTGAAAAGAAGGAAGTACTGCGGTGTTAGTTCCACCCTAGTTTTATCTTCAGTTCTGTGCAAATATGAAGAAAGACAAAACTAATCAGAGAAGCAAAAGGGAAATGGCAAACAGATTTGCTGTTCATCCTGGGCTATGACTGAAACGGAAACAACAATGAAGATATGAAGCAACAGAAAGATGAGAATTATGTGAAAGATCTTTATGGGTTTTCCAGGAAGCTGGGAGGCAAACTTGTTACTCAGCAGAGTTGCCATCAGGGCTAACTTGAGTGCATCGATTAGTCACTCATTGCAACATAACGCAGATAAAGTCTACTGTATGTGGAAGTCTTCTTACGTAACACAGAGTGGATAATAGTTTCTCTATAAGTAGCCCAATGAACTTTGGGATAGTAATTGTGAAGCCACAGTTGAAATTTAAATCAATGACTAGGCTATTTATAGTTGTGAAATGAATAGGCAACACATGGGCAAAGGTTTTACTTTATGCGTGACAAAAGGCATACAGAGAATAAAACTGAAACCATATTTGTTCATTTGGCTTATGCTTACTCAAAATTTCACAAAAACAAACAGAGGAAGGTCAGGTGCCTGCTACTCACACGCTTTTGACAACAGGCGATCACTAGCAGGGCCGAGGGGTGTTGACTCATCCTCCGGATCTCTCTTTGTGTAGTAGCTTATCATACGCTAAGTGTTCGAATGTTGACATTTAACGCTTTCATTAATTCAGGTCTTTGTCAGGCTCACCCTCATGTACACTCATCAGAGGGTTGTACTACCACCCCGGTCAAGAGGGGGCACTAGCACTAACTATGTCCTCATCTATTCCCTCCACAGCACTGAGAAGACACCCAGTGAGGGCATTTGACTTCACCCCTTCTAGTCCCCTACTTATAAATACCGAGACCACTGGAAGGAGGGGTCAGTCTGTGACCACAGCACACCACAAGATGGAGCTCCTACCTGCCCACTGACAAACGCATTGCAAAGCACGATGGCTCTTCTAGTTTGATTTTTGGGGTCTTGTGCTCCGTTCTGCACCCAGAGAGCCTATTTGATTAAATGGGGACAACAAGGGTGGCGCCCCAACATTTCCCTGTGGGACTTGCTGTTTTTCCTTCAACTACAACATGTAACCTGAATTCATTTAGAGCTACCAATCAATCTTACATGCAGCTCCTTAGGAATTGTATTCAATATCTCACTTTTAGGAAACACAAGAAATTATGCTGCAAACTCCACAGACAGTAACCAGGCAGTTACTAAGCCCTGGTCCTCTGTAGTTGAGGAGGCCACAACACACTCTGACGTGCTACCATACCCTCATCCCCAACGGCAAGCCAAATTTAAGGATATTTCAAAAGGACTTTAGATTAAAATACAGCTCTGCTTTTATAGATTATCTGGAGCTCAGTTCAAAATCTGTCAAAATTAAGTTCCTTTACATTTTCAGGTACAAGCCATACATTTTGAGCTATCCTGAATACTTAGAAATGTAGCCTGAATTAGTTCAGTGAGACCTGTGTCCTGTTATTTGGATCAGGTGAATACAAAGCTGCAGCCATTAAAGTGAGCTGTGGCTTGTGCCTGTGGTATTTAAAATGGGCATCATTTAGGCCGAGGGACAGAGTGCATCTTGGGGGCCAATTGCTGTGCTGTCCTTATTTGTGCCTTGACTAAGACAGGTAGGCAAGCTAACAGTGACCGAGAGCTGACTTCTTATTGTTTAACAAATTTTGATTTTGTGATCTTGCTTTTTTAGGGGGACTGTGCATTAGAATCTAAAATTGGCGTCTTGATTTGGGCATTCAACCAGCCCTGTACTGAACTATTTTGTGGGTGGCATAGTCATTATAAAATTACTTGTACAGGGCACTACATCAGAATATTTTCAAAAATATTTTCGGATATCTTTTTTTTTTTATTATTAATTTTATTGCAATCCATACAAAGCAATCAAGTTTTTACAAAAAGAAA